>NC_091328.1:4190187-4282687 GCF_038502225.1 Cherax quadricarinatus | reverse complement strand
CCTTCCTTCCACTACAGACTGATACACTCTTGAAGTCATTCTGTTTCGCTCCATTCTCTCTACATGTCCGAACCACCTCAACAACCCTTCCTCAGCCCTCTGGACAACAGTTTTGGTAATCCCGCACCTCCTAACTTCCAAACTACGAATTCTCTGCATTATATTCACACCACACATTGCCCTCAGACATGACATCTCTACTGCCTCCAGCCTTCTCCTCGCTGCAACATTCATCACCTATGCTTCACACCCATATAAGAGCGTTGGTAAAACTATACTCTCATACATTCCCCTCTTTGCCTCCAAGGACAAAGTTCTTTGTCTCCACAGACTCCTAAGTGCACCACTCACCCTTTTCCCCTCATCAATTCTATGATTCACCTCATCCTTCATAGACCCATCCATATATATATATATATATATATATATATATATATATATATATATATATATATATATATATATATATTTATTTATTTATTTATTATATATATTTTAGTGTCGTGGTGAGTAGGTAAAACTTGCAATTTTGGCTTAAATAGTAACGCTCTTCTTGCCGAATAAGGCAAGCGACAATTTGTGTATGTAATAATTTCGCAAAAACCATTCTGAACCTAATGAAAAAAAATTCATTGTGTATTAAATTATTGTAAACTTACCTAAAATATACTTAGTTGAATAAGGCTAAATTAAATTACGCTTGTTATAATAAAGTTAGGAAAGTTTCTTAAGGTTCTTTTGGCACAAAATTATTAATTTTTACACTAACATAAATTAAAAAAATATATCTTTAAACGTACAAGAGAAAATTTTAGAAAGGACTTAATTTTAAACAACTTGTTGCTAATTGACCAATTTTACCTATTCGGTACATTATATATATATAATATATATCATCACACATTTGAACTTAAACAATGTAGATTTTTTCTTTAAAAACTTTCATAAATTATTTTTAAAAATAATTTGACTTAATACTTTCGTTGTTTAATTTACCCTAAAAAGACTAAATTACAAAGATAGAGAACGAAAATAGAGAATTTTTGACCAAGAGAAAAAAAATAAATACAATGCAAAGAGACAAGGATAAAAGACATTCATGTAGAGAAAATAAAATATAGTGAGAGATAAGAACAGTAAATAGTGGAGAAAACAAGGAAAAAAAAGCGACCACATCATAAACAATAAAGGATTAGTGATCGTGACTGTCTAATAAAGAAGAGGAAAAAAAATAATACACGAATATTTTTATGTAAATTATGTTAATATTCTTGATATTTTTGTGTTAAATTGAAGGAATAAAACGTGACTTAACACTGGTGGACTGGAAATGGGAAGTGATGTATAAGAGAGAGAGAGAGAAAGAGAGAGAAAGAGAGAGAAAGAGAGAGAGAGAGAGAGAGAGAGTGAGTTTAAAATTAGTCAGCAAGATGCATATACACCAATTCAGTGACCAGATGCATCAGATCAGGTAGCTGACAGCTCGGGATACCTAACAGAACAGGTCAGGCACCTAACAGAACAGGTTGTGTACATGTGGATCTATAACTCCTGTTATAACAATCAGCTGGAAAGCGGATGGACTTCTGAAAGTCTAAGAGTGACAAGAGGCGTCAGGATTTATGTGATTATCCTACCAGGAGGGATACTGATAGTGACGTTGATGGTGATGAGGGAGGGGATAGTGTCAGTGATGAAGGAGAGAGATGAAGCAGCAACACTGCAGGGGAACAGAGAGAAGGAAGATAATTGGAAAGCTTGCACAGGAGAGTCAAGAAGATGGAAGTCGAACAAGGAAGAATCAGGTATTGGATGATGGAAGAGAAGGAACAATGGGGAGGCGATAAGAGTTAGGAAAGTGATGATGGGAATAGCGATAACAAAATAATTAAAAAACCCATCATGTGGTAGATAAAGAATTCACATAAATAACGTAGAAAACAAGTGGGAGATGCACAAAATTTCACAAAAAACTCGCAATATAAACCAGACATTTCGGTCATTCCTCGAGAATTTCCAAGTCTTATATACTCTCAGACTTGAACCTTGTACCGTGACATCATCTGTCCTCTACTCATACACACATAATACACGATAGTTCATGATGTAGATAGCAGTATATCTCAGCTGATAGCCTGAGTGGTCGTCCTTGTACTCTGCTATCAGTGTTCCCATGTACTTCCATCGATCTCTCAGTGTACATGCACGTAGTGACATATCTAAGCATATATACACAGAAAGAAGTACACCTCTCGGTATGCATACACTGAATATCTCTCACCATATATACGTTAAAATACACCTTTCAGCGTATATACGCTAGAATAAAGAGGAGTTTCAGTTTCCGATGCGTAGTGTAGCTTCTGGATCAGCGAGCCTCAGCATCACCGACGCATTGAATCTACCCATAAGATGAACACTAATTGTCTGCCATAAATTTGCACCTGCAGGGCCGACAGATGGGAGGCATCTCCTGTGATCTGCGATTCTTTTCTCTCTCGATTACATTAAAATATCGGTGCGGGGGTGAATGATCAGTCGAGTTTGCGAAGAGACGAGATAAAAATTGCAAGGAAAAGGGAGGCAGGAAAGGAGAGAAAGGTGGAGGTAGGAAAATTAAGGAAATGGAATAGGGAGGGGAAATGGTATGAGCGGGAGAGAAAGCCAGAATTAAGATGTCTAAAGCAGAGAAGGAAAAGCCAGCAATAAAGTTAATGGAGGTAACTGCTGGACTCTCACGGTGATACAGCTTTTTATTGTCTCAAATTACAGTCGACCATCTGTTTAACCAGAGATGTGATGTGTGCATGTTTGTAAATCATTACCTGCAGATTTTCTCTTTGATATACTTAAGGTTTACCAAATTATATATAATACATACATATATACACACACACACAAGATCACAGTAAAACTGTGATATCACAATATGCAGAACCACTGTGAAAAAATAGTGAAATTCCAAGCGCTTTAGTGACTTATCACATCGTCGAGGAACTTCAAAAATAAAAGGTTAACTGGAAGGCACATTCATCCTTATGTGCCTTCCTGTTACCTTCTATTTTTGTAGCTAGTTGATGTGAGAAGTCACGAAAGCGCTTGGAATTTCTAAAACTATTCACGTTCTTTGCCAATCCATAGTACCTCACTCCCTTATAATGCATACACTGAAAAATACACCATCGACTCCAATATTATATATCCAATTGCTTTTAGCATCCCTGATTTAATATCGTATGTCGTTGCTGCTGGAGTGTTATCCTACAGACTCTTGTACTAACCTCACACTCCCGTCTGAATCTTCCTTCTTGCAAGTTTTTTCCTACTTAAGGCATGATATTACCGCCTCACTTACATCATAAACATTTACCAGTTCCTCAAAATATTCTCTCCATCTTTCCACTGCCTCCGTTTCTCCTTCTAACATCTCCCTTCTTTCATTTTTATCGGGCAAGTCCATTTGCAGGCTTTCTCAAGTGATTAATCTCTCTCCAGAGGAAGAAGTGGATGAGGAGGAAGAAGAGGAGGAAGAAGAGGATGAGGCAGAGGAGGAGGTGGAAGAGAAGGAGGCAGTTTATCAGTGCTACGAGTAAGAATCACGCGGACGTGATCAAACGTCACGCACGCCAAAACTCACACCTTCATAAATCCTCTGGAGACCGCGAATGCCAGTCTGTGAATGTTCTGATGAACGTCAGCGCGTAAACGTCAGTGTGTCAGCAGCGCCGTGGTCAGCACTGGCGTTAGGAGCGCCGTGGTCAGCACTGGCAACACCACCGCGGTCAGCACTGGCGTGAGCACCGCCGCGGTCAGCACTGGCGTGAGCACCGCCGCGGTCAGCACTGGCGTGAGCACCGCCGCGGTCAGCACTGGCGTGAGCACCGCCGCTGTCAGCACTGGCGTGAGGAGCGCCGTGGTCAGCACTGGCGTGAGGAGCGCCGTGGTCAGCACTGGCAACACCGCCGTGGTCAGCACTGGCGTGAGCACCGCCATGGTCAGCACTGGCGTGAGCACCGCCGCGGTCAGCTCTGGCGTGAGGAGCGCCGCGGTCAGCACTGGCGTTAGGAGCGCCGTGGTCAGCACTGGCGTCAACACCACCGTGGTCAGCGCTGGCGTCAGCACCACCGTGGTCAGCGCTGGCGTCAGCACCACCGTGGTCAGCGCTGGCGTCAGCACCATCGCGGTCAGCGCTGGCGTCAGCACCATCGCGGTCAGCGCTGGCGTCAACACCACCGCGGTCAGCGCTGGCGCCAACACCACCGCGGTCAGCGCTGGCGCCAACACCACCGCGGTCAGCGCTGGCGCCAACACCACCGCGGTCAGCGCTGGCGTCAACACCGCCGCGGTCAGCACTGGCGTGAGCACCGCCGCTGTCAGCACTGGCGTGAGGAGCGCCGTGGTCAGCACTGGCGTGAGGAGCGCCGTGGTCAGCACTGGCAACACCGCCGTGGTCAGCACTGGCGTGAGCACCGCCATGGTCAGCACTGGCGTGAGCACCGCCGCGGTCAGCACTGGCGTGAGGAGCGCCGCGGTCAGCACTGGCGTGAGGAGCGCCGCGGTCAGCGCTGGCGTCAGCACCACCGCGGTCAGCGCTGGCGTCAGCACCACCGCGGTCAGCGCTGGCGTCAGCACCATCGCGGTCAGCGCTGGCGTCAGCACCATCGCGGTCAGCGCTGGCGTCAGCACCACCGTGGTCAGCGCTGGCGTCAGCACCACCGCGGTCAGCGCTGGCGCCAGCACCACCGCGGTCAGCGCTGGCGCCAACACCACCGCGGTCAGCACTGGCGCCATCACCCCCGCGGTCAGCGCTGGCGTCAGCACCACCGCGGTCAGCGCTGGCGCCAACACCACCGCGGTCAGCGCTGGCGCCAACACCACCGCGGTCAGCACTGGCGCCAACACCACCGCGGTCAGCACTGGCGCCAACACCACCGCGGTCAGCACTGGCGTCAGCAGTTCCTTCGATCGGTTCAGTTTCACGATCCACTGATCTCGCCCATTTTTCCCCCACGATAACTCAAAATAATCGAATTTCTACCAAATAAAAAAATCTATAGAAATTTCTCAACCTCTATTGAGACAAAAAAAAAATTATTTTTGCTATACATTTCGACAAATTTGTTTTCCAACAAATCTGAAAAAAAAAAATACCATCGACTCCATATAGATTCTTCTTACAGACACTCAAGAGACGTAGAAATCGTTGGAAACGTCTCAAATTTGACGTATTAAGACACATTTGACGTCTCAGAACGTATCAGCTCCCCACAGAACTACAGGCGAATCTTTAGAGACGTCCAGAGAAGTGAAACTCGCTAGACGGGTCTCGAATCTGACGTATTAAAGGTTTGAAGACGACGGAGTCGAAGTATGTTTTGCGCGACTCACAGGAATCATTATATCAGTCATGTGTCATTAGCTAAACCCGGGCGGCTCATTTCACATACGTTTGATTATCAGCTCCTGGGATATATATTTCTCCATTATACGCAGGAAGGTGATAAATGAGGGGAGAGAGAGAGAGAGATAGAGAGGGAAGCGTTATAAAGACTATATACGAAGAAATAATAGAAAGATGTGAAAGAGATAAAACATAACGAAGGAAGATAGGAAAATAGAGAGGGAGAGGAGAAGATAGGAAAAGATGAAGTGGGAAAGACGGGAGAAATTAAAGATAGTTAAAAGGCATAGAGAAAAAGTCGAGGAATTGAATTAAACGGAAAGAGAAAAGAAACAGATAAAGAAGGAAGATAAAGGTAGGAGGAAGAGGAGAAATGAGAGTAGGAAGTAAAAGTGAAAGAAATTCCTATAAAAGCGATCTTTAAAAGAGTGATTAATTGAACGTCCATCTGTCTGTATATATCAGTACGTGTGTGTGTGTGTGTGTGTGTGTGTGTGTGTGTGTGTATGTGTGTGTGTGTGTGTGTGTGTGTTTGTGTGTGTGTGTGTGTGTGTGTGTGTGTGTGTGTGTGTGTGTGTGTGTGTGTGTGTGTGTGTGTCTAGCCTATGATTCGTCCGCTAAAAGCAAAATGTATTAAATCACCACATTAAGCGGTCGGTCGGTATTGGCAGGTAGATAAACTGTGCCAAAAGACGATGATAAAGTGAGAGAGAGAGAGAGAGAGAGAGAGAGAGAGAGAGAGAGAGAGAGAGAGAGAGAGAGCGCAAGACTTTGCACTCCACACCAAGGTTATCTGCTGAGAAGGACCATCTACTTCCAACTTGATGAAGGGCTCTCCTCTATTATTTATGTAACCGAGACAAGGATCGTAAAGCAGAAGGCTCTCTCCCCATTCTTTGTTAAAAAAACCGGTTTTTGTCATGTAGAAGTGGATGGAAGGCGCGAGCAACAAGAACGCAACAGGTAGGGGTTTAAACCCATGGGAGGTGAGCCCTAAAACTCACGGACCAGTGCCAGGGATGGTTCAAACCTCACCCGTCCCGTGATCTGTTTGCAGTACGGTTATAATTTCAGTCTTCTCTGCATCTCTTTCAAGGCGATTATGGGAGAGCGCTAAATATGTATGGATTATACAGAGCCTGTGTGTGCGCGGGGGGGGGGAGGGGTAGGATGGAAGGCATTCAGGCTTAATTCAGAAAACTGGAGCACTGATCCAATTCCCTAGATCAAGAGCCCCTCACCAGAATCAAGGAGCCACCCTCTGGTCTTTATACTAGTGAATTTAATGGGTTTTCAAATAGGTTATTCCAGTGCTAAGAAACTCCTATTGCTGTAACATCACTCTCTGGCTGCTGTGTGTAACTATCACAGTACCTAAGGCACACTGATTGATGGACTGACCACATCGAATCAAGGCTGAGGGACTGATTACCTCATTCTCCTCCTGTTCTTCTAGCTTCTCCTGTGTATGGACTGATGAAGCCACTGTGTGGCGAAACGTTTCCTCAATAAAGATACCCAAGAGTTGCACATGTGTCTAATTTATCAACGTGTCGGTTCTGTGAACCATTCATCTACAAACCTAAGGCACACAGCACCGAGGGCACACAGCACCGAGGGCACACAGCACCGACTTGATGAACAAGACACTTGTACAGCACTAGGGTATCTTTATTACCCAAACTGTCCATCAATCAAGATACCCCAAGTGTTGGACTTGTGTAACCATCACTTGGTATTTAAAAAAAAAAAAAATTTTTATAGTGTCGAACTTGTTTGATATAAAGTCACTTCGTAGCTTCACTTCCGAGAGACCGAGGTCAGTGATTTAAGTCTTTGTTTACCAGTTGGGGTGAAGAACACCGTGGTGAGGGACTGATTACCTTATATTTTGTATATACTTCTTCTGTCTTCCAGTCATGTCCTTGAATTTGCGCTGATAAAGCCACTGGATGGCCAAAAGTCAAGGTACCCAGATGTTGCACATGCGTCTCAGTTTTTCATCCTATTATTGGGCTGCTCTTTCGGCTGTTTACAGCAAAGTTGTTTACATGTACAGAGTTTGCTTTAATTCTAATTGTAAAGATAACTATAATTAATGTTGACAACCAAACTCCTGCCTTTCAAAAAATAATTTCACACTAAATCATTATATTCTCTAAACCTTCTTAAGACATCCTCTTTACATCCATTCATATATAAATATACACCGAGAAGTATATATCTTTCAATGTTTATACAATAAGAGTAATTAATATAAGAATTGAAGTATTTTGTAATGGCGACGAGCAGACTGCCAGCAGCCCTAGAGACCCTCACGTAGTTGAGAGGCTTTCAACTCCATCAATCATCTTCCTCTCATTCGTCCAAGATGTTCACACACTGACTTGTTCGTGCCTTTCTATATGACCAAATTCTTCTCCCCTTCTTGGAATTACACCTTTCACACCACGACACGCTTCTGGTATTTTATTCCCTATTGCCTGCATGTATTAACACGAGAAATTTATGACACTAAATCATCGCTGGAAGATTAATATGTCGCAATTACGTTGCTGGAACGATTCACCAAAAATTCGCCTTAGGAGAGGAGCCTTATTGGAATGTTTTGGTCCCTCCTGGACCACTAACTTGACACTGGTCCAGTGTGGACCAAAACGCGGTCATGAAGTACATCTCCTGGACTAAATCATCGCCTCCGGCTGCCTCCTCCTCGTTACACCAACAGCTAAGTCCAACAGTTATGCAAAGCCGTATGAACGACTCCAGTGATCCATCCCAGTGCATGCAATGCACGTACTGCGCCTCCTGTTACTGTTGAAACAGTCGCCGTTAGTGAATTCTGGCCGCCGTTGCTATTGGAACTGTTGCCATTTACGAATCGAGACTGGTGTCACTGCTGACAATCAGGTCTGGAGACTCTTGCTGGACACTTACCTCTGAAATACAAACAATTTTCGGAATATATTTAGAGATGTTAAAATCCTGTCTTGAAAAATGTCCCAGATTTAAACCTTCGTGGTGATTGTGGCTGCAATCACACAGGTGGACAAAACAGACGCGGAATAGGGCCAGGCCTTTTTTTCCAGCACCTTTCACCCTTGATTAAGCTGCATCCGATGAGGCTCACACCCTGAGCGAAACGTCGTGTAAAACGTAAAGGGTTGGGTTTACGTTCCACGTCTTTAGGATTCAGGACCGGTTTATTACAAGTAAACGAATGTTTCTATGGTATATTCAATGGCACGTTTAAGTACGTTTTCTCCAACTGGTGCAAAATGCTTCAGTTTTAAACATCCGACGAGACTGTTCCGTAGTTTTTTTTTCCTTTGGTTTTGTTGATTATTTTACATATAGCTTTAATTCATTAATAACCAAGAAGTCAGCAGCCTCCACTAATTCAAACAATATCGGTTTATCCTCAATTTATATATATATATATATATATATATATATATATATATATATATATATATATATATATATATAATCTCCCTATCTCGAAGTTGGTGTTTTTATTCGTTAGGTAAATTACCACAAAAGCAACTAATGGGACTTTTATTACGGGTAATATATTGTAGTCAGGTTATAAATCGCCAGTCGTCGCAGCTGCTGTTAATTATGTGTTAGGAACACCTGACGTCATTCACAAGATGAGTCTTGTGTTTGAGAAGACATTCATAATGTGTTGTTTACTAGCGGGGAATTGTGATGGATGGTTGTGTGTGTGAGAGTGTGTGAGAGAGAGTGTGTGTGAGAGAGAGTGTGTGTGAGAGAGAGTGTGTGTGAGAGAGAGTGTGTGTGAGAGAGTGTGTGTGAGAGAGTGTGTGTGTGAGAGAGAGTGAGTGTGAGAGAGAGTGTGGTGTGTGTGTGTGTGTCACAGAGTGTGTGAGAGAGAGAGTGTGTGAGAGAGAGTGTGTGTGTGTGAGAGAGAGAGTGTGTGTGTGTGTGTGTATGTATGTGTGTATGTGTGTACTCACCTAATTGTGGTTGCAGGGGTCGAGACTCAGCTCCTGGCCCCGCCTCTTCACTGATTGCTACTGGGTCCTCTCTCTCTCTCTGCTTCCTGAGCTTTGTCATACCTCTTCTTAAAACTATGCATGGTTCCTGCCTCCACTACTTCACTTGCTAGGCTATTCCACTTGCTGACAACTCTATGACTAAAGAAATACTTCCTAACGTCCCTGTGACTCGTCTGAGTCTTCAGCTTCCAGTTGTGACCCCTTGTCCCTGTGTCCCCTCTCTGGAACATCCTATCTCTGTCCACCTTGTCTATTCCCCGCAGTATCTTGTATGTCGTTATCATGTCTCCCCTGACCCTTCTGTCCTCCAGTGTCATCAGTCCGATTTCCCTTAACCTTTCCTCGTACGACATTCCCTTGAGCTCTGGGACTAGCCTTGTTGCAAACCTTTGTACTTTCTCTAACTTCTTGACGTGCTTGACCAGGTGTGGGTTCCAGACTGGTGCTGCATACTCCAGTATGGGCCTAACATACACAGTGTACAGTGTCTTGAACGATTCCTTATTAAGGTATCGGAACGCTATTCTCAGGTTTGTCAGGCGCCCGTATGCTGCAGCGGTTATTTGGTTGATGTGTGCCTCCGGTGATGTGCTCGGTGTTATGGTCACCCCAAGGTCTTTCTCCCTGAGTGAGGTCTGTAGTCTTTGTCCACCTAGCCTATACTCTGTCTGCGGTCTTCTTTGCCCCTCCCCAATCTTCATGACTTTGCATTTGGCTGGATTGAATTCGAGAAGCCAGTTACTGGACCACATGTCCAGCCTGTCCAGGTCTCTTTGCAGTCCTGCCTCATCCTCGTCCGATTTAATTCTTCTCATCAACTTCACGTCATCTGCGAACAGGGACACTTCAGAGTCTATTCCTTCCATCATGTCGTTCACATATATCAAAAATAGCACTGGTCCTAGAACTGACCCCTGTGGGACCCCGCTCGTAACAGGCGCCCACTGTGATACCTCTTCACGTACCATGACTCGTTGCTGCCTCCCTGTCAGGTATTCCCTTATCCATTGCAGTGCCCTCCCTTTTACATGCTCCTGATCCTCCAGCTTCTGCACTAATCTCTTGTGGGGAACTGTGTCAAAGGCCTTCCTGCAGTCTAGGAAAACGCTATCTACCCACCCCTCTCTCTCGTGTCTTACTTCTGTTACCTTGCCATAAAACTCCAGGAGGTTTGTGATACAAGATTTGCCTTCCATGAACCCATGCTGGTTCTCATTTATAATCTTGTTCCTTTCCAGGAGTTCGACCACTCTACTCCTAATAATCTTCTCCATGACTTGGCACACAATACATGTCAGAGACACAGGTCTGTAGTTTAGCGCCTCGTTTCTGTTTCCTTTCTTAAATATTGGGACTACATTAGCTGTCTTCCATTTCTCAGGTAGTTGCCCAGTTTCAAGGGATGTGTTGAAGATTGTGGTTAGAGGCACGCACAGCATCTCTGCATCTCTCCTTCTCTAAGGACCCATGGGGAGATGTCCGGTCCCATCGCCTTTGAGGTGTCAAGGTCACTTAAGAGCTTCTTCACCTCCTCCTCAGTTGTTCGTATGTCATCCAACACTTGTTGGTATATTCCCTCTTGATGTTCCCTTCTGTGCTGTCTTCCCACAGCCCTTCCTGTCTCTACTGTAAAAACTTCCTTAAATCTCCTGTTCAGCTCCTCACATACCTCCTGATCATTTCTTGTGAGTTCTCCACCTTCTGTCCTTAATCTGATCACCTGGTCTTTGACTGTTGTCTTCCTCCTGATGTGGCTATACAACAGTTTCGGGTCAGTCTTGATTCTCGATGCTATGTCATTTTCATACTGTCGTTGGGCCTCCCTCCTTACCTGTGCGTACTCATTCCTGGCTCTGCGACTGATCTCCCTATTTTCGTGTGTTCTCTGCCTTCTGTACTTTTTCCATTCTCTATTGCATTTTGTTTTTGCCTCCTTACACCGTCGGGTAAACCAGGGGCTCGTTCTGGTCTTCCCGTTGTTACTGTTGCCCTTGGGAATAAACCTTTCCACTGCCTCCTTGCATTTTGTTGTTACATATTCCATCATTTCATTTACTGGCTTTCCTGCCAGTTCTCTGTCCCACTGGACCTCCCGCAGGAAGTTCTTCAACCCTATGTAGTCCCCTCTTTTATAGTCAGGCTTTTCCCATTCAACTCCTGTTATTCTCTCCACTTGCAGCTCTACTATGTATTCAAAGCACAGAACCACGTGGTCGCTAGCTCCTAGGGGACTCTCATACTTGATGTCCTCAATGTCTGAGCTGCCCAGGGTGAACACAAGGTCCAATCTTGCTGGTTCATCCTCCCCTCTCACTCTGGTAGTGTCCTTAACATGTTGGTGCATGAGGTTTTCCAGCACCACGTCCAACATCCTGGCTCTCCATGTTTCGGGACCCCCATGTGGCTCCAGGTTTTCCCAGTCAATCTCCCTGTGGTTGAAATCCCCCATAACCAGCAACTTTGCTCTGCTGGAGTGAGCTCTTCTTGCCACCTCAGCAAGTGTGTCCACCATTGCTCTGTTGCTCTCTTCATATTCCTCTCTTGGCCTCCTGCAGTTCTGTGGTGGATTATACATCACTGCAATGACCACTTTGTGTTCCCCAGACTGAAGTGTACCTGCTATGTAGTCTCTTTCTCCCGTCTCATCTATGCCTTCCATTTTCTCGAATTTCCATCTGTTTTTTACGAGCAGAGCAACCCCACCTCCCCCCCCTGCCCCTTCTATCTTTCCTCATGATCTGGTATCCTGGTGGGAAGATTGCATCTGTTATTGTCTCCGTGAGTTTTGTTTCTGTAACTGCTATGATGTCTGGGGACTTCTCATTGATTCTTTCTTGCCATTCCTCATGTTTATTCGTTAATCCATCTGCATTTGTGTACCAAACCTTCAACTTCTGTTCTAATACTGTAACTGTGGTGCGGGGGGTGGAAACAGAGGGATCGGTGTGTGATGGTTGGTTTGGATTGTTCAGTTGCCTTGGGGGTGTCGTGGCTGGAGTCCTTCTGCAGGTGTTTCTGGGGGGTGCGTTTGTCCTTCGATTTGATCCTGGGTTATTCTGCTCTCCTTTTTCATTTCCTCTCATTTCTCCTTTCGTTTTTGAACTCTCTCTTTCATTGTCTTCCTTTCGTCCTGTGTTCTGTCTCGATCGAGGTACACACTCCAGAACTCCTGTTTGCCTGTCAGCCATGCTTTCTCCTGCATGATCATGGTTCGGGTTGATTCTGCCTTGAAAATTACTTTGAGAGGCCGATTCCTTTTCTTTGTGAACCACCCAATTCTCCAAAAATTTGCCACCTGGGTCATGTCCCCCTCGCCTATCACCTTCATGATATCTTCAATCGCTTTTTTCTCCTCCTGCTTTCTTTCATCATAAGTTTCCCCTTTAGCTTCGTCTAGCCCATAGACAAACACGGATCTCTCCCTTTCCACCTCCCACTGTGACTCCCATTGCATCCTCTGATGTGTTTTAGTTCCTTCCCGTGGAGTGTTCCTTCCTTCAGTCCCTTCCCTAGTTATGGCCCCTATGCTTCTTGGTTTGTCCTTCCTGCTCACCTGTTCCTGGCCCCCACAGGTATCTGGTAAGGTCCTTGCACATGTCCTAGTTCCTTCAATGTCTTCCAATCTCTCATTCTGTCCTAGTGTGCTCCCTGTCTTTGTTTTGGCCCCATGTGGGTTTGACAGGACCTCTGCATACAGTTTAGTTTCCATGCTTCCTTCAGACCTGTTGTCTGTGTTTGATGTAGCCATTGCCGATGCTACTTCTGTAATATCTTTGTCTCTGTGCTGTTTCAGATGTCTCAGCTCCTCTTCTAATCTCTCTATCTTGATTTCTGCTGCTGTGGCCTGTTGCTTCCACCTTCTGCATTCTGCTGCTAACCTCTCTTCCATCTTCCTTTCCAGCTCATCTAGTCTCCTTCCCCAGTCTTCCTCCCTTTTTTTGAGCTCTACCTCCCATTCCTCCCTCCCAGATTCGTCCTTGGAGCCCCTTGTCCTCATCCTGGTTCTAGGTTCCCCCGTTGCTCCACAGAAGGGGGGACGGGTGGTTAGGGGGAGGGGAATAGATGGTTAGGAGGAGAGGGGATGGATGGTTGTGGGGGAGGGGGAGGATGGTTATTGGAGTGGTAGAGATAGTTGGGGGAGGGGTTAGATGGTTTGAGGGAGAGAGGGGATGGATGGTTATGGGGGAGGGGGAGGATGGTTATTGGAGGGAGGGAGGTAGTTGGGGGGGTTAGACGGTTTGGGGAGGGGTTAGGTGCTTTGGGGGAGGGGTAGGTGGCTAAGGTGAGGTGGTTAGGGAAGGGGGAGAGGTGGTTAGGGGAGGGAGGGTACGTGTTTGTGTCAAGTGGAGGGTGTGTATGTGCGTGTGTGTGTGGGTGTGTGTATGTGCGTGTGTGTGTGTGTATGTGCGTGTGTGGTGTGTGGTGTGTGTGTGGTGTGTGTGATGTGTGTGTGTGGTGTGTGTGTGTGGTGTGTGTGTGTGTGTGTGTGTGTGGTGTGTGTGTGTGTGGTGTGTGTGTGTGTGTGGTGTGTGTATGTGTGGTGTGTGTGTGTGGGTGTATGTGGTGTGTGTGTGTGGGTGTGTGTATGTGTGTGGGTGTGTGTGTATATGTGTGTGTGTGTGTTTATGTATGTATGTGTGTGTGTGTGTGTGTGTGTACTCACCTATTTGTACTCACCTATTTGTGGTTGCAGGGGTCGAGTCCTAGCTCCTGGTCCCGCCTCTTCACTGGTTGCTACTAGGTCCTCTCTCTACCCGCTCCATGAGCCTTACCAAACCTCGTCTGAAAACTATGTATGGTTCCTGCCTCCACTACGTCACTTTCTAGGCTATTCCACTGCCTGACTACTCTATGACTGAAGAAATACTTCCTAACATCCCTTTGATTCATCTGTGTCTTCAACTTCCAATTGTGACCTCTTGTTCTGTGTCCCATCTCTGGAACATCCTGTCTTTGTCCACCTTGTCTATTCCGCGCAGTATTTTATATGTCGTTATCATGTCTCCCCTGACCCTCCTGGCCTCCAGTGTCGTCAGGCCGATTTCCCTTAACCTTTCTTCATAGGACATTCCCCTTAGCTCTGGGACTAGTCTTGTTGCAAACCTTTGCACTTTCTCTAATTTCTTGACGTCCTTGACTAGGTGTGGGTTCCAAACTGGTGCTGCATACTCCAGTATGGGCCTGACGTACACGGTGTACAGTGTCTTGAACGATTCCTTACTAAGGTATCGGAATGCTGTTCTCGTAGGTTTGCCAGGCGCCCATATGCTGCAGCAGTTATCTGATTGATGTGTGCTTCAGGAGATATGCTCGGTGTTATACTCACCCCCAGATCTTTTTCCTTGAGTGAGGTTTGCAGTCTTTGGCCATCTAGCCTATACTGTGTCTGCGGTCTTCTTTGCCCTTCCCCAATCTTCATGACTTTGCATTTGGCAGGGTTAAATTCAAGGAGCCAGTTGCTGGACCAGGCTTGTAGCCTGTCCAGGTCTCTTTGTAGTCCTGCCTGATCCTCATCCGATTTATTCTTCTCATTAACTTCACATCATCTGCAAACAAGGACACTTCTGAGTCTATCCCTTCCGTTATGTCGTTCACATATACCAAAACAGCACAGGTCCTAGGACTGACCCCTGTGGAACCCCGCTTGTCACAGGTGCCCACTGTGACACATCGTCACGTACCATGACTCGTTGTTGCCTCCCTGTCAGGTATTCTCTGATCCATTGCAGTGCCTTTCCTGTTATGTGTGCCTGATCTCTAGCTTTTGCAGTAACCTCTTGTGAGGAACTGTGTCGAAGGCCTTCTTGCAGTCCAAAAAAATGCAGTCGATCCACCCCTCTCTCTCTTGTCTTACTTCTGTTATTTTGTCATAAAACTCCAGAAGGTTTGTGACACAGGATTTGCCTTCCGTGAATCCGTGCTGGTTGGCATTTATACTCCTGTTCCGTTCCAGGTGCTCCACCACTCTCCTCCTGATAATCTTCTCCATAATTTTGCATACTATACACGTCAATGACACAGGTCTATAGTTTAGTGCCTCTTTTCTGTCTCCTTTTTTAAAAATGGGAACTACATTTGCCGTCTTCCATACCTCAGGTAGTTGCCCAGTTTCCAGGGACATGTTGAAGATTGTGGTAAGTGGCATGCACAACATATCTGCTCCCTCTCTAAGGACCCACGGGGAGATGTTGTCCGGTCCCATTGCCTTTGAGGTGTCAAGTTCGCATAGCAGCTTCTTCACTTCCTCCTTGGTTATATGTACCTCATCCAGCACTTGCTGGTGTACCCCCCTGTTCTGATTTCCTGGAGTCCTACTGGTTTCCACTGTAAATACTTCTTTAAATCTCGTGTTGAGCTCCTGACATACCTCTCGGTCGTTTCTTGTGAATTCCCCATCACCCTTCCTCAGTCTGATTACCTGGTCCTTGACTGTTGTTTTCCTCCTGATGTGGCTGTACAACAGCTTCGGGTCAGTCTTGACTTTCGATGCTATGTCATTTTCATATTGTCGCTGAGCCTCCCTTCTTATCTGTGCATATTCATTTCTGGCTCTTCGGCTAATCTCTTTATTTTCCTGAGTTCTCTGTCTTCTGTACCTTTTCCATTCTCTAGTACACCTAGTTTTTGCCCCCCTACACCTTTGGGTGAACCAAGGACTCGTTCTGTTCTTCCCATTATTTCTGTTTCCCTTGGGAACAAACCTCTCCTCTGCCTCCTTGCATTTTGTTGTGTGTGTGTGTGTGTGTGTGTGTGTGTGTGTGTGTGTGTGTGTGTGTGTGTGTGTGTGTGTGTGCGCGCGCGCTTGTGTGTGTGAGGGAGGGAGGGAGGGTTAGGGAGGGGGTAGGTGGTGTGGTTGAAAGATCCGTCGTGTAGGCACAAATTTAGTCTCATTTATCTTTCCCAATTATGCTACTCTCTCCACTTATTGCCCTTTCTGGATTTACGTATTAACTGTTGCTGGTTATTATCATTTTCCTTGTTCACATTGAGAGAGGACTTCCTAGCTTCCTAAGTATTCTTACTGCTAATAACTACTGGTAGTAACACTGCCTGTGTGTGTGTGTGTGTGTGTGTGTGTGTGTGTGTGTGTGTGTGTGTGAGTGTCTTGTGCGGTGTAATGACTGGCCGCAACTTCTTGTGACCTGACAACCCTCCTGGGAATTGACCCTAGCACTGTCTTACAATGTTGCCCTTAAAATCTTGCCCCACCTACCATCTCACACTCGTCAACACTATATTCTCTATGTCTATGCTATTTCTATTCTAATTCTGGTAATAGCTTGCAGGAGTGAGTGACCAGTATCAAACAGTATGCAAGGCCAGCCAGGGCCGTCAACATGCAAACCACAAATAGGCGAATAAACTTGCGCTGCAATGGTGCGGTGACAGGTTGCCAGCTGCTGATGACGGAGTCGTCGTACGTAGGCCTTAAATCCCTATTTTGGAGATCCTTCACCCGTGATGTTTATAACCATATATTCTCATACATCCCGCTTCCTCACGCGATTTCACTCTTCACTTCACATTATATACACTTCACATGTATAATGGCACACAACTTGTCGTGACGTCACTTCTTCAGGCCTACCGCTGCCAATGTGGCAACAGCGCCTAAGACCCCCAACGGTTTGCGCTTTGAAATATTATGATTTCAGCTTTCCTCTCACTTTCTTTAACTAATAACTTTAATTATCACTCGTAGTATTGTTCACTGACGTTCCACTACCACTGATTACTGCTAGCTGTTATTGCACGCCTTACAACGCTAAGGTTCTCGGAGCCTTGTTACCCACGTCTGCACCCCACTGACCCACGTGTGTGTGTGTGTGTGTGTGTGTGTGTGTGTGTGTGTGTGTGTGTGTGTGTGTGTGTGAGAGTGTGTGAGTGTGTGTGAGTGTTTGTGTGTGAGTGTATGTGTGAGTGTGTGTGTGTGTGTGTGTGTGTGTGTGTGTATGTGTGTGAGTATGTGTGTGAGTGTATGTGTGTGAGTGTATGTGTGTGAGTGTATGTGTGTGAGTGTATGTGTGTGAGTGTATGTGTGTGAGTGTATGTGTGTGAGTGTATGTGTGTGAGTGTATGTGTGTGAGTGTATGTGTGTGAGTGTATGTGTGTGAGTGTGAGTGTGTGTGTGTGTGATTGAGAGGGCACAATCATTCATCTGACATACGTACTAAAATCTTTTATATAGTGTCCTCATAAGTAAACTTGTGGATATTCATTATCAACACTCACGAGTCTGGCTCAAGGCATCATATTGCAGAATTAAATATAATCGAAAAATTCCCGATACATTATGAAAGTTTAATCCAAATGTCAAGTTAACACCTTCCTGGCGCTGTGGTTGTGCTAACAATATTGAATTATTTCTACAAGTACATGATACAACTTATACAGACCATAGCTCACATCAGTGACATATAGAAAGCACCTTGTTATGCAGAGCATTTTGGGTAAATTGGGTTTTATCTCCAGGATGCTACCCACACCAGTCGATTAACACCCAAGTATTTATTAACTGCTAGGTGAACAGGGACAGCAGGCACCTGAAGTCAGTACCTGACCAGCCGGTTCGTACGTCAGTTTGCGTGTGGCCAGTAGTAACAGCCTGATTGATCAGAACCTGATCCACCACGAGACCTGGGCTCAGACCGAGCCGCGGGGGTATTGACCCCCCAAAAGCCTCTCCGGTTATACTCCAGGTATTAAGGAAACACATCCTGTTTCCACCCGTACCGGGGATCGAACCACGGACCTCAATGTGTGAGCCGAGTGCGCTAGTAGCGGTAGTAATAATAGTGGTAAAGACAGCAGAAGTATTAGTAGTAATATGTAATTAATATAATAGTTAATATAATTAATATAATAATTAATATAATAATTAATCCTTAGGTTTTTCGAAGTGATTTACAGCATTTGTTTATACTAATATATGCTTAGGTAAGCGCTAAAGTCACAGGGGGTCATGCAGCAGAGGGGAGAACGGGAAGCAATCACGTATAAACCCAGGGGAAGGGGAGAGGTAGCAGCAGTTCCATTGATCAAGAGCCCTTCACAGACATCAAGGTATCCTCTTTGAAGGGATATCAAGAGTCTTTCAAAATCCCTGGTACTACTGTCTCTTTGGTATCCAAGGTTTGGATAACTGCAGCTCTTATCCAGTGCATGAAAATTCCACTTTACAACGACGTTTCGGCCTTGTCTGGACCATTCCTTGTGGCAGTGAGGCACTTTAGTAGGCCTACTGCAATGACTAAGAACATGGCAGTGAGGCACTGTAGTAGGCATACTGCAGTGATTGTAAGAACATGGCAGTGAGGCACTGTAGTAGGCCTACTGCAGTGATTAGGAATATGGCAGTGAGGCACTGTAGTAGGCATACTGCAGTGATTTTAAGAACGTGGCAGTGAGGCACTGTAGTAGGCATACTGCAGTGATTGTAAGAACATGGCAGTGAGGCACTGTAGTAGGCCTACTGCAGTGATTGTAAGAACATGGCAGTGAGGCACTGTAGTAGGCCTACTGCAGTGATTGTAAGAACGTGGCAGTGAGGCACTGTAGTAGGCCTACTGCAGTGATTATAAGGTCTCCTTTTTCAATTTCAAGAGAAGCTCCTTCCTTCTACTAAC
Source organism: Cherax quadricarinatus (assembly GCF_038502225.1). Classification (NCBI taxonomy): domain Eukaryota; kingdom Metazoa; phylum Arthropoda; class Malacostraca; order Decapoda; family Parastacidae; genus Cherax; species Cherax quadricarinatus. The sequence goes on along the minus strand of NC_091328.1, from coordinate 4,263,638 downwards.
AGCAGTCCACATCATATTTTGGTCTTGAGTAAGAATTAATAAATTCTAGATAAATTCCGGGGACTATATAAGCGATATAGCTATAGACGACAGCGAGAAATAGACAAGAGAGAATCGGTAACCTAAGATAAGAGTGTCGAACTACGTGTAAGCAGGATCAGAGTCCATATGACAGTCTAGTGAGAGACGGAAGATAGGGTCGGGTGTGTGATCAACACTCACTGTTGCCAATATCCTCTTACGAGCATGTTAAAAACGAATAGAATAAAAATCCCTCGCATTATTAAACTCAAGAAAATTGCCAACACAAATAAAGCGATTAATTAAACGCCAAAAAAAAGTATTTTAAAAGGCGATAAATTTCATAAGACTAAATAGGTTTTTTTTAACTGTGAAGTGGGAGGTATGTTAAGGGGTCGGGTGGTGGTTGGGTTGTGGCACCTGTGTAAGACAGAGGCACCCTAAGGGGTACTTCCGTCTGAACTTCTCCAGTGTCTTAAGACTGGCTTAGGTCCGGCACTCGAGGATTGATGATAAATGATAAATGATGATAAATGATAAATGATAAATGATGATAAATGATAAATGATAAATGATGATAAATGATGATGATCTTGGAGCTTTATGACGTTATAAGATGTACATTAGCAGTGTGCTGCTGCACTACTATCTCTGAGATAGTTACATTGTGGGTACAAAAGATATGTTCCCCCCTGTCATTCCACCTGTCATTCTCCCTCTCATTCTCTCTGCCATTCCAATCATTCCCCCGTCATTCCACTTGTCATTCTACCCTGCCATTCCAATCATTCCCTTGTTATTCCACATTCCACCACTTGCACTATATAGTAGTACCCGAGAAGAACGGACACTTAAAAAATCATTTAGAAAAATGAGTGAAGATGAATTCGCTCCCCCCCCCACAAAATGTGCTATCAGACAAACGATGTTATTTCACATTAGTACTAAATTCCACAACAGTATGAAACTCCGAGGTAAGAGAGGCAACATACAAGTTACGTTATCATTAAACACTGGAAATAATTGCCAGCTGAAGTTACGACAGTACAAAAAATGCTGTGCTTATGGGCCACATGGGATACATAATTTGTAGAATATCAATATCAATGAAACAAGTGAATTTTTTTACGATTCTTAATATTCTCTGTTACAACACAAGATTTTTGCTGTAGGCTCGGCGTTCACCAAGCACTCGTGGCCACAGTGTCTCCTCCTTCCTGAGTACACAGAGTATGACGAGAGTATTGAACTCTTAATAAAGTCACGTGAGATTAGTGCTGGAAATTTCTTGCCATGACCCCAAGCATCCTGTTTACCTTCTTGCTCACTAGATGTTACTTAGAATATTCATAAACAGTGATCTGAAGTGTACCAAGATCTTCCTCATCTCCTCGAGTTTCTTTAAAAGTTATACTAGAGTATAACTTTTCTAACCATTGAGATAGTCAAGGATGCTGGTTATCTCCCACATTTCATCTCACCTGCGAAGTGTGCAACAATGGCTGTAAGCAGTGGTGGACCTACATTTTTGGGGCCCTGAAGCTTGAACTATTATGGAGACCCATTCTCATACAGTAGACCCAAAATTCTTAAGTAATGTGGACTAAAGTAATTTCTGGGACCCCTCTGAGATTAGGGGCCCTGAAGCTTAAGCTTCATTAATTTCACAGTAGGTCCACCCTTGGCTGTAAGCCCCAATTTATGCATATTAAAAACAAGACTGGGCCAAATACCGACCCTTGGGGAACCCCACTGGTCACGTTTCTCCACTTGGACATTCCTCTATTTCCGCCTTCTCAGTACTTGCCATTAACCTGCACCTTGTCTTCTACACATACTTGTCTGTGTATTTAAAGGGTGATATACACTTGGCCATATAAACCCACTCGTTGCTGTCTCTCAGCGAGAGTCAGTCATCCAGCGCTTAGGAAAATGGGCGAGATGGTTAAGAAGAAATAGCGGTTAATTACGCGAGACCCGAGATCGGACCTTCTTGATGGCTGCCACCGAGCTGGTAGAGGGTGAAACAATCCAGCGGCTCTTGGCACAAATCTTTTTGTGGGTCGCTGTGGAGGGTCGATACGGCGCCGTATTGAAACCGAGCACGCTCGCTGAGGGGCGCCTTTTATATCACAGCACACTCGCTGAGGGGCGCCCTGTACGTTAGAGCAAGCTCTACACGCACTGTGAGGGGCGCCTTGTAAGTCACAGCACGCTCACTGAGGGGCGCAGGGTATGGGCGCTGGTCATGTGGGTGGCCAACACACACACAGGATATCTTCTCCCACATTATTTCCCCCGTGGGAGAGAATGTGGGAGATTAAAGCATCCCAGAGTGGGAGAAGGTAACGTCCCTCGTTTAATGTGGGTGGTGGGTCAATGATGTTTAACTGTTACTTACCATTTTGTCCTAGGCACATGTCGATTAGACACTAGGCCTGTTGTAGGTGTGTGTGTGTGTGTGTGTGTGTGTGTGTGTGTGTGTGTGTGTGTTACAGTATTACCCCCGAATTCTTACAATTATTGACCTGGGTTTGCCTAGATGATAGCCCGTCGGAGTGTCACTTTGCGGAACGCGGTTCGAGCGGTACAAGAGGGGGCTCAAAGCACTCCCTACCTCCATCCCAACCTACCTTAACCCTCTCTCTCTCTCTCTCTCTCTCTCGCCCCCCTTCCTACATCAATCCCAGCACCTCCCACCCTCCCCCACACCGCCCCTCCCCACAACTATAGCAAACAACTCACGTGCGCACGACTTAGCTATGCACGACCACCTCCCTCGCCACCAGCTAACACTTAATAGTCGATAACGACCGACTACCGCAGATAACCGTCTGAAAATGACCAACTCTGCATTTTATTTTTTAGCCAATAGCACGCGATACCAGTTACACTCCCGCACGATATACACATTAAGAGGTACTTGTTTCTCCCTGCACGTGTATTGGGAGTTTATTGGCATCCTTATTTCAGGGATTTAAGCATCCTTGACTGGTGGTGACCTGGTTACATGTAGCCTTAATGACCATCGTGTAGTGATAGGTTTTCCACCTTGTTGGCCAGTACATCATGCTACAAGTATTGTATTCAGTAGATATGTACTAGCTGCTACACACTAGTTGCTACATAGCAACTACATAGCTACCGAAATTGTAGATGAATGGTTCACAGAACCGACACGTTGATAAATTAGACATGTGCAACTCTTGGGTATCTTTATTAAGGAAACGTTTCGCCACACAGTGGCTTCATCAGTCCATACACAGGAGAAAATTTGAAAGGTTGAGGGACTGATTACCTCATTCTCCTCCTGTATATGGACTGATGAAGCCTCTGTGTGGCGAGACGTTTCCTTAATAAAGATACCCAAGAGTTGCACATGTGTCTAATTTATCAATAGCTACCAAAAGCTGACCCCCTGACTAGCGTGGGCAAGTAGGCCTGCTGCAGTGCTGGCCTCTGCCTATCTTGGGCCAGAAGGCCTGCTGCAGCTCTCCTCCATTATGTTTATCCTTATCCGACTTTTTCTGCAGGTACTGCTGCAGTTTCACCTTAAAAACGTCTATTTCAGCACGGCAGTATTTTTCACCAGTGCTGGTAGCAAGGTGAAGAATCTTGGACTACGGGTGTTGACAGTGTTAACTCATTCCTATGGCTGCCCTTGCTTAGAACTGGGTTCTTTCTACGCTTCTCTCACTCCAATATGTTGCTATGGCGGTTCCCATTTGTCATCTGGCCCTTAAGTATTTTACCCATCTTGCCCCATATGCCCTGCATTCTATGGACTTTTGAAATTATTGTACATCAGTCGTGCATAACTTGTATAATTTCCCTTATTTTATAAGGGATATCTTCATTTACAAGTACATGCACGAGGTATATAGGCATAGCTGACATCAGTGACACTACATAGAAAGCCGCCTGTTATGCTGAGCATTTCAGGCAAATTAGGTCACTTTTGTCCCAGGATGCTACCCACACCAGTCGACTAACACCCAGGTACCCATTTTAAACTGATGGGTGAACAGGGACAGCAGGTGTCTTCTGGAAACACGTCCCTAATGTTTTCCAGCAGTACCGGAGGAGATTCGAACCCTGAACCTCAGTGTGTGAACTAAGTGCGCCAGCGATCGAGCTACGGGACACCACGACTCACGAAATCGTAATGACATGATTGCAAACAAACCATACCACGGGCGGGGTTTGAACCCGCGGTCAGAGTCTCAAAACTCCAGACCGTCGCGTTAGCCACTGGACCAGCTAGTTTTCTTTTTTTAAGGGACACCGTTCCATAGATTATATTTCAAGTGCTTTTTGACAATTCTAGTAACCGAGAGACTATTACTATGCAGTGAACGACCACAGTACATTTTCTAGCCCTGATATCTCTCCCGCCTCCAGAGGAGCTGTGAATAAGGAACAATATTCTAGACATGATAGCAGAAGTGATTTAAAATACAAAAGCATCATCGCTGGCGTCATTTCTCTTGCTGTGAAGGGTCTAATTATTTATAGTCATTTTCCCGGCCGTCGATGCTTTGGTTCTCTAAGTGAAGGGTCTTCCTAACAGCATTCCTGGATCTTGAACGTGTATCTTAACTTCTATGAGGTAATCTGTCTTTTGCATCCTGTCGTTGTTCATATATCTTTTTATAAGAACACAAGAAAGGAGGAACACTGCAGGAGGCCTGCTGGCCCATACTAGGCAGGTCCTTTACAATTCATCCCACTAACAAAACATTTGCCCAACCCAATTTTCAATGCCACCCAAGAAATAAGCTCTGATGTGAAAGTCCCACTCAAATCCAACCCCTCCCACTCATGTACTTATCCAACCTAAATTTGAAACTACCCAAAGTCCCAGCCTCAATAACCCAACTAGGTAGACTGTTCCACTCATCTACTACCCTATTTCCAAACCAATACTTTCCTATGTCCTTTCTAAATCTAAACTTATCTAATTTAAATCCATTACTGCGGGTTCTCTCTTGGAGAAACATCCTCAAGACCTTATTAATATCCCCTTTATTAATACCTATCTTCCACTTACACACTTCGATCAGGTCTCCCCTCATTCTTCGTCTAACAAGTGAATGTAACTTAAGAGTCTTCAATCTTTCTTCATAAGGAAGATTTCTAATGCTGTGTATTAGTCATCCTACGCTGAATGTTTTCTAACTAATTTATGTTCATTCTGTAATATGGAGACCAGAACTGAGCTGCATAATCTAGGCGAGGTCTTACTAATGATGTATAAAGCTGCAGTATGACCTCTGGACTTCTGTTGCTTACACTTCTTGATATAAATCAAAGTAATCTATTTGCCTTATTACGTACGCTCAGGCATTGCTGTCTTGGTTTAAGGTTGCTGCTCACCATAACCCCCAAGTCCTTTTCGCAATCTGTATGGCTAAGTTCTACATCATTTAACTTATAAGTACTAGGGTTATGGGCACTCCCAAGCTTCAGAACCTTGCATTTATCTACATTGAACTGCATCTGCCACTTTTCTGACCAAGAATAGAGTTTGTTTAAATCCTCCTGAAGTTCCATAACATCTACGTTTGAATCAATTATCCTACCTATCTTTGTGTCATCGGCGAATTTGCTCATATCACTAGTAATTCCCTCATCAAGATCATTGATATATATTATAAACAACAACGGGCCCAAGACTGATCCCTGTGGAACGCCACTTGTTACAGATCCCCACTCGGATTTAACCCCATTTATGGACACTCTGCTTCCTGTCAGTGAACCATGACTCGATCCACGAGAGCACTTTTCCCCCAATGCCATGAGCTGCCCCTTTCTTTAATAGTCTATGGTGCGGAACTCTATCAAAAGCCTTACTAAAATCTAAGTAAATAATATCAAATTCTTTATCGTGGTCAACAGCCTCAAAAGCTTTACTGAAGAAAGTTAATAAATTAGTTAGACAAGACCGGCCTCTTGTGAATCCATGCTGAGTATCATTAATCAAGCTATGCTTATCGAGATGGCTTCTTATAATCTCAGCTATAATTGACTAGTAATTAGCCTACAATTGAGGTCAGGCTTATTGGGCGGTAATTTGACGGTAACGACTTGTCCCCTGTTTTAAAAATAGGAATTACATTAGCCATCTTCCACATATCAGACACTACACCTGTTTGAAGAGATAAATTAAAAATATTAGTTAATGGTTCACAGACTTCCATTTTGCATTCCTTAAGAACCCTTGAAAAAACCTCATCAGGACCCGGCGACTTATTTTGCTTCAGTCTGTATCTGCTTCACAACCATTTCACTAGTGACTGTGATGTTACATAATTTATCTTCTTCTAGCCCACTATAAAAATTAATTACTGGAATATTGTTAGTGTCTTCCTGTGTAAAAACAGAAAATAATTATTTAAAATCGAGCACATTTCATTCTCTTTGTCAGTAAGGTGCCCATAGTTATTTTTAAGGGGACCTATCTTGTCTCTAACTTTTGTTCTATAGACCTGGAAAAAACTTTTTGGGTTAGTTTTAGAATCCCTAGCAACTTTAATTTCATAGTCCCTTTTAGCTTTTCTTATCCCCTTTTTAATGTCCCTCTTAATGTCAATATACTGATTCATAAGATGACCCTCACCTCTTTTGATACGCCTATAAATTCCTTTCTTATGCCCTAGTAGATATTTGAGCCTATTATTCATCCATTTTGGGTCATTTCTATTTGATCTAATTTCTTTATATGGGATAAATGTTCTTTGAGCAGCATGTATAGTGTTCAGAAAACTGTCATACTGATAGCTCTCTTCGTTACCCCAGTCATCAGATAAGCGTTCTCTAAGCCCATCGTAATCTGCTAAGCGAAAATCTGGGACTGTTACCGAGTTATCCCTACTATCATACTTCTATTCAATGCTAAATGTAATTGATTTGTGGTCGCTAGCACCCAGTTCCTCTGAAACTTCTAAATTATTAACAAGGGATTCATTGTTTGCCATAACTAAGTCAAGCAGGTTATTACCCCTTGTAGGTTCTGTCACAAACTGCTTCAAAAAACAATCCTGAACTACTTCTAAGAAGTCGTATGATTCTAAATTCCCAGTCAAGAAATTCCAATCAATATGACTAAAGTTAGTCTCCTAGAATTACTACTTTATCGTGCCTTGTGGCTTTAACAATTTCCTCCCATAGTAGTCTCCCTTGGTCCCTATCTAAGTTTGGGGGACGGTATATCACTCCTAAAATCAGTTTTTCATGCCCCTCTGAAAATTCTATCCAAACAGACTCTGTATGTGTTACTTCAGACTTAATACCCGTTTTTATGCAACAGTTCAAGCGATCTCGGACATACAGTGCCACCCCACCCCCCTTCCCGATACTTCTATCTACTTGGAACAATTTAAAACCCTGAATATGACATTCCGCAGGCATGTCCCAATTTTTTTAATTAAACCACGTCTCAGTTAAGGCAAATACATCAATGTTACCTGCACTAGCAACTAATCTCAACTCGTCCATCATATCCTGTTTGCCACTGGAAGACTATCTGTAATTTTTATATATACTACTGTGGCAACTTTATGGGCGGTTTCATTCCATTTGCAAAAGATAAATCTAAGTTAGTGTTTTTAAGTCTGTCATGAGGCTGACGAGAAGTTATGGTGGCAGGACTGACTTGCGCTACTGAATCTATAACCTTCCTAAGACAGGGTTTCGATAAGCTTACTGCCACTTTATTCTATTTCGAAAAAGAATGTTTATTTCTACACGTTTCCCGTTAGACTGAACTCATTTTTATAGGGCAACCCTCCATGGTCACTTTCGTCAGACGCCTTTGCGAAAGCTATGTGACATTTTTGTTCCTCATTTGTCTTCGGTGATTTTTGTCTGTGATCCACTATTTTTAGCAGCCAAGATCTTCCTCTTATGATGTCGCGTTGACTTGGTCTCCAGAGTTCGTGGCTCTCTACAACACTTCACACTTCATAATCACTAGTTTGTTGTTGCCTTGCTGTCGCTGTGAGGGAAAAGTTCAATAGATAGGAGTAGCGAGGGAGTATATAGTAACAATAGTTTCATTGCCGGCTACTTGTTAAGGTAGGGTAAGTCCAGCTCCTGCTATCCCTTCCCCTCCTTCCCCCCCTCCCCCCACGAAAGGTGACGTGTGGGGCTCCGGTCCAAACAGTAATCACTAGACTCACAGCTCCCAGCACTACTTTAAGTACATGCCTGCCTTGTATTCTAGTGGATTTATTGGTTGAAAGCTTCACTTTTGACCAATAATAAACTTAGTCCTTTCAGTCTTGCTCTAGGTTGACTGTTGTGATAATCACCACATCTTTTAGGTATTGTACTTATCATGGAGAGTGATTTCTTAAGCAGTGGGTAACCTGTATCTTTCCAGCTTGGATGACAGAGAGGGTCACCTGCCAATCAACGAGTAGACCTGATGGAGATGGACTATCGTCCTGAGACTTCCCCTTCTTGGATTTAATTACCTGTGCACCTGTATGAAATTGCAGGACGTAACCCCTCATCATTGCAGCGGTAAAGAACCTGCTTTCCTGTCATCGGGATAGAATACTCAAGGCTATACTGTGAAGAACGAACCGGTGGGTTGTAACCACCTGCGATCACCCCCCCCCCCATCATCAGCAACTGCTACGATTTCAACAACACTCAAGTGTCACCAACACCAGACACCACTATATATATTAGCGTTGAATTCAGTTATTTATATTTTTCATTTTTCATTTTCTTTAATGTAGGATTAATATTTCATATTTAAGTGTTTTATATTTTCTATATAATATAGTGTTTGTTATTATTTCTTTTTCTATTCACTAATTTTCCTGAGGAGGAGCCAGCCTTGGTAATACTGTCTGAAGTTGTTACAGGGCTGAGTAAGCCTTCACAAGTGGCGACCTTGTCAGGATGAACTCGACTGAATCAAGATTAACTCCATCTCGAATCTACCATTGGAACTTCAATGCCGCATACCACAGACGGTTACCACCAGCCATGAATAGTCATTCTCTATGGTAGGACTACAGTACAGGTATTTAAAAGATTTGGTGATTGTTAGTCTCAATTTATTGAAAGTCAAGTCAAGGCAGGAATACTAGTTAATTCTGCCATCTATTTTTGTGTGAGCTTGAAACACTTTGGAGGATTAGACTCTAGGGACCCGAGATTTTCCAGTGACAATTTGTTTCATTGAGCTCTTTATTATATCAAAGGAACTGTCATAGGACACTCTTGATTTGTTGGCGAGAAGATTGGATGGTCAAGGGACCTCATTCTACTTACTGTTTGCTCGGAGCTGGCATAGAACCCTTCGTTTTAATTAATACATATTGTTTAATTAAAGTAGGGATCGAGCCATCTGGTTTATTTACAGTTTGAGCAGAGCAGGAATTGAACCCTCCGTTTTCTTTAATACCCGTTTCATTTCCCCTGATAGTTTAAGTTATTCTTGCAAGCATGGAGGAATACCAGTTTTGGATGAATGCTGGAAGTAAGTTAGGAATAACAGGGAAAAATTTAGAATCTTTCATTAGTGCTAAGATCCAGGAAAGACTTGAAAGAGAATTGAGAGAGAAGAAAGACAGTTAGAAAGGAAAAGAGAAGAAAAGGAGAGAGATAATAGAATGAGAAGAAAAGGAGAGAGAATCTAAAGAGAAAAAGGAGAGAGAATTGAGAGAGAAATCCAAGAAAGACAGTTAGAAAGAGAGAAGACAAAAAGGAGCGTGATAGACTTGATCGTGAGGAGAGAGCTAGAGTACGTGAAGAACAAGTTAAATTAAGAGAACTTGAGGAAAGAGCAAAGGATAGGGAACGTGAGGAACAAGCTAAAATACGTGAGGAACAAGGTTAAATTAAGAGAACTTGAGGAAAGAGCAAAGGATAGAGAAGTTGAGGAAAAAGCTAGAGAACATGAGTTAATAGAGAGAAAAGGATCGCGAGCTCGAAAAATCTCGCCTTGAATTAGAGAATAAAAAGTTAACTTTTACACAACAATTAGAGGAAGGAGTAATGGAACAACGTGCAGTCAGTGCACATATTCCAACACCTAATTTACCTCCCTTCACAGAGGGGGAAGACATAACTTCATACATTATCAGGTTTGAAAATACCGCTACCCTCTGTGAATGGCCTGCTGACACCTGGGCTACCAGGTTAGGAATGTTATTTTCTGGTACAGCTTTGAATATCTATGCAACTTTGTCGCAGGATATCATATATAATTATAACCTACTGAAGAAGGCAATCCTTAAAGCATACCAAAAAACTACTAATTCTTACAGGAAAGATTTCAGGTATGCCACCTTACAGCCTGGCCAGAACTTTCAGCAGTTACAGGCAACACTTTCGTTTGTTCGACTTTTGGATAGTGTGTTCAGGAATTGATCGCAGTTATGAATCTCTTAGAGACTTCATGGTTGCTGACCAGTTCCTGGCAGCTCTTCCCCATCAGATACGAACATTCATCAGAGAACGTAACCTGATTAAAGCTGAGGAAGTTGCTGAGGCTGCTGACCTGTATGCTGAGGCTCACAATTCCTATAAAGACCTAAAGGGATCGAACCCTAAGGGCAAGGGTTCATCAGACCTTAAGAAATCAAATCCTCTAGTGGAAAGTAAAATGACTTTTTATTCCTGTTTGTCATTTGTGTGGTGTTAAGGGACATAAACGTCCAGATTGTCCTAAGAATGTCCAAAAAGTTGGAAGATGTTTTAAAGACTGTAATGACCAAGCACCCTTCTGTTCAGGAACAGTTAATGGACTTAATGTATCTACCATTTTACGAGACATTGGATGCACATGTATAATCATTTCTGATCAGCTGTTCCCTAACCTTAAAGAAACTCATTCCTCTGCTATACTTTCAGACTACTTGGGACGTACGGACACTTTTCCTACCATCCGTTGTTACATTAGGTCTAAATGGTTCACAGGTTTGTCTGAAGCCGTACTAGCTCCCATCACTTCTTGCTCCATACTAATAGGTAATGTAAAAGGTGCCATTCTTCCTTCTGAGGTTGACCTTTCATCACCAAAGACGGACGTAAGTGTTTCAGATCCTCTTCCTGTAGAGTCAGAGAAGCCCCTTGAAAGTTCAAATGAGAATGTCTCGTGAGATTCATGTGGGATTAAAAACCAGTGATGATGCTCTCGAAAGCGAGGTAGTAGGATCACCGGTTCACTTGTTAGATGAAAGTGAAGATATCACCTCCGATACCATAAATGTCTTGACTAGGGCTCAGACCAAAGCCCAGGCTTTTCCTACTGTCCATCCTTTGATTTTCCTTGACTTTAAGCCTTTAGACATATCGAAGGACTCCTTTGTCAATTTACAACGTAATTGCCCTTCTCTTCAGAATTGCCATAATGCCGCTAAACAAAATCAAGTGATCCAAAGGAAAAACTTTTCATATAAATTTGAATATATAAAAGGTATCTTGTACAAGTCAGTATTCAAATTAAATTCAGACGAGACAGACTATTTCAAGTCAATGCAGAGAGACTGTTCTTAAAATGGCTCATGACCTACCAGTGGCCGGACATTTCTCGCATCGTAAAACCTTAAATAAAATTAGGGAAACCTATTTTTGGCCAAAAATGTCCTCAGATATCACTACCTATTGTAGATCGTGTAAAGTTTGCCAACTGTCATCCTCCCGAGGTACCAGGCGAGTACCTATGGTCAAAATGCCAGTCTTTACGGTACCTTTTGAAAGAGTAGCTATTGACATCGTTGGTCCTTTATCTCCACTTTCATCTGGGGGACATAGATATATATTAACATTAGTTGATTATGCTTCGAGTTTCCCTAAAGCCATACCCTTAAAGACCATAACCACTACAGAGGTGGCTGAAGCCCTTTTGTCCATCTTCTCCAGAGTGGGCATCCCTAGAGAAATTTTGTCTGACCGTGGGACACAATTCACATCTGACATAATGCAACATCTATACCAACTTCTGGGAGTGAAGCCTCTCTTCACCACACCATATCATCCCAGCTGTAATGGGAGGATTGAGCGCCAGCATTCGATTCTCAAGTCCATTTTAAGGAAACTTTGCTCCCTTAAACCTAAGGAGTGGCATCGCTACCTACCCTGTGCTTTGTTTGCCATGAGGGAAGTTCCCAGTGACTCTTTGGGGTTTTCACCTTTTGAACTTCTCTATGGTAGACAGGCCAGAGGCTTATTATCCATCCTTCATGACTTGTGGACTAATGAGGAGGCGAGTGCTGAGGTTCAGTCTTCTTATCAGTTTCTCCTTGACCTTAGATCCAAACTTGAGGAGACCTCTGACATAGTTTCGAAAAACCTAAGCTTGTCAATGGACCAGTACAAAACCTATTTTGATTCCAAAAGTCAGAGGAGAAGTTTTAAAGTAGGAGATGAAGTTATTGTACTTTTTTTGCCGATCAAGTCAAATAAATTATTAGTAGCATGGAAAGGTCCATATAAAGTATTAAAAATTTATGGGAAAGTTGACTACCTCATAGAAGTCAAGGGGAAACCTAAGCTTTATCATATCAACATCATTAAGAAATATTACCGAAGAAATTCGGTTAACTGCCTTAATAACTGACTTAGTTTTTCCACACGAACTTGATACGACAACTGAAGAATGTAAGGTGTGCGTAACTGACACCTCTAACTTTGACTATGATGAAGAACTACATGACTTGGTGACTCTTGACCACTCTGACGCAACCAACATTATTATTAATGAATCTTTGGATGACCATAAGAGACATGAACTACTTCAATGTGAGTAACTTTTCAGACGTCTTTACTGATATTCCAGGTGTTACCTCCACGGTAGTCCATAAGATTGACTTAGTGACGGACAATCCTATCAAACGAAAATTATACCCAGTTCCAGTTCACCTTAGGGATGCATTTGACCGAGAGGTAGACAAATTATTAAAACTAAAGATCATTGAACCTTCAGTACCTTCATATTGTTCACCAGTAGTCATGGTTAAGAAGGAGGATAATTCATATAGACTTGCTATTGACTTCAGAGGCCTTAATGCTTTAACTCGGTGGGATGCTGAGCCTATGCCCTTAATAGATAGCGATCTACACAAATTTTATGACGCTTCCTTCTTTTCAGAGATTGATATTGCGCAGGCATATCATCAAGTAATGTTAGATCCTTCTTCTAAGCAGTACACCGCATTTCCTACACGCCAAGGACTGATGCAGTATAGAACTATGCCCTTCGGTTTGGTAACTGCCTGTGCTACCTACGTGAGACTGATGAGAAAGGTCTTGGGTAATATGCCAAATGTTTCAGTTTATTTTGATAACATTTACGTAATGACATCCACGTGGGGCGAACATATCCAAACATTAACATCAGTTTTGCGTAGGTTACGCTCACATGGCCTCACTGCCAAGCCGAAGAAATGCTTCCTTGGGTATAACAAGATTAGATATCTTGGACTGATACTTTCTAATAACTCTCTGCAGCCTCTCCCCAGTAAGATCAAAGCTTTATTAGAATTTAAATTCCCCAAAACCAAGAAGCTCATGAGTAGCTTTCTTGGTTCTGTAAATTTTTATGCACGGTTTATCCCGAATCTTTTAGGTATTGTACTTATCATGGAGAGTGATTTCTTAAGCAGTGGGTAACCTATCTTTCCAGCTTGGATGACAGAGAGGGTCACCTGCCAATCAACGAGTAGACCTGGAGATGGACTATCGTCCTGAGACTTCCCCTTCTTGGATTTAATTACCTGTGCACCTGTATGAAATTGCAGGACGTAACCCCACATCATTGCAGCGGTAAAGAACCTGCTTTCCTGTCATCGGGATAGAATACTCAAGGCTATACTGTGAAGAACGAACCGGTGGGTTGTAATCACCTGCGACTCCCCACCCCCCATCATCAGCAACTGCTACGATTTCAACAACACTCAGTGTCACCAACACCAGACACCACTATATATATTAGCGTTGAATTCAGTTATTTATATTTTTCATTTTCTTAAACATGAAATATTAATCCTACATTAAAATGTTTTATATTTTCTATATAATAAAGTGTTTATGTTTGTTATTATTTCTTTTTCTATTCATTAATTTTCCTGAGGAGGAGCCAGCCTTGGTAATACTGTCTGAAGTTGTTACAGGGCTGAGTAAGCCTTCACAGTCGCATTTATATAATGACGTGTGTGTGTTTTTTAGGCCTAAAATTTCACCAGTGGTTTTTTCCCCACAGTGTAACGAGTGTCCTGGCTAAAAGGATTTTTTTTTGGGGGAGAGGAGGGGGGTTACAAGAATGACGTTGAAGAGTTGGGTTTCGACGGACTCCTTCCTTGATACCGGTGGAAGGTTCTCGAGGCAGGGAGTTGGAGATACAATTTACCTTCCTCGGCTCAAACCTGATTGCGTCCCATTCCCCAGTAGCTGTATGACCTCTGTATGACCTCTGTATGACCTCTGTGGCTTAGTATTATGAAGATGAAAACTGTTTTGAGGAGAGTGCAGGAATATGCAGTTAATTTTGTGTTTTGTCTATTATTGCCATGAAACAATAGTCCTTCCGTCCGTCCCTTCCCATCCTTTCTCCCCTTCCCATCCAATATCTTTCCTTCTGTATTTCCCTCCCTCAACGAACTACCGTAAAACACCGGGACATGAGAAGCAATTCCAACGAATCAATTATGCACCTCTATGGGTGGCAGTGCTAGTGGTGCTAATGGGTGGCGGTGGTGGTTCTAGTGGTGCTAGTGGGTGGCGGTGCTAGTGGGTGGCTTCCCAATAATGAATAGAGGTGATAATTAAGATAATAATGATGTCAATTAAGATAGGCAGGGGTAGGGGTCTGGTAGGGGGCGGGAGTGACGATGGAGGTGCCACCCAGCACTGCCACCCACTTTATGGCTACCATGACTAAATGGTTGATTAGATTACTCGATACCCAGTCCACCTTAATGTTTACACACACACACACACACACACACACACACACACACACACACACACACACACACACACACACACACACGAGAAACCGACCGATCAAGCTGATTCTCAGGACGGAAACAGTGCGAAACAAAATCCTCCAAGAGAAACCACGGTTGAAATACTCGGAAGAGTACAAGAGGGTGTTCCTAGACAGAGACAGAACACAAACAGAACGACAGCAGCTGAGGGAGAGGACAAAAAAGCGAAAGGAGCTAGGAAAGGAGACAAGGATGGAACCAGCAGAGGTCAGTCAGCAGAACAGAGCAGCAAGGGTAAGCACACACACAACTATTCTCAGAACCCCACAACCTATCACACCATCCCAGCACACACTACAATCCATCCCCACAGCTTCCACCCAACACCGAGCTATAGAATCCCACAGTATGCTACAAGGTCTCCCACCCTCACAGGCCCCCCAAACCACAGTGTTGGAAAGGAAACTAAAGGTATGGTACACAAACGCTGATGGAATAGCAAATAAGTGGGAGGAGTGGCACGAAAGAGTCGGAGGTATCACCGGACATCATAGCTCTCACAGAAACCAAGCTTACAGGTATGATAACAGATGCCATCTTTCCAACGGGATACCAGATCCTGAGGAAAGAGGAAACAGGGGGGTTGGAGGAGTGGCATTGCTGATCAAAAACCGATGGAATTTTTATGAGCTGGAGAGAAGAGACAGCGGAGAAGAAAGTGCTTACATAGCAGGAATGCTTCACTCTGGAGGTCCCAAGGTGGTAATAGCAGTTTACCTGGAGTTTACCTGGAGAGAGTTTCGGGGGTCAACGCCCCCGCGGCCCGGTCTGTGACCAGGCCTCCTGGTGGATCAGCGCCTGATCAACCAGGCTGTTGCTGCTGGCTGCACGCAAACCAACGTACGAGCCACAGCCCGGCTGATCAGGAACTGACTTTAGGTGCTTGTCCAGTGCCAGCTTGAAGACTGCCAGGGGTCTGTTGGTAATCCCCCTTATGTGTGCTGGGAGGCAGTTGAACAGTCTCGGGCCCCTGACACTTATTGTATGGTCTCTTAACGTGCTAGTGACACCCCTGAACAGCAGGAGGCCAAGGCAAGAGTACGACGAGAGCAATAGAGCGATGGTTGACACTGGCCAGAACAGCTCATGCATGCAGGGCAAAGCTCCTGATCATGGGCGACTTTAACCACAAGTAGATCGATTGGGAGAACTTGGAGCCACATGGAGGCCAAGATACATGGAGGGCTAAGATGATGGAGGTGGTACTGGAAAACTTCATGTACCAACAGGTAAGGGACACTACAAGAGAGGAGAGGATGAACCAGCAACGCTGGAATAAGTATTCACCTTGAGTAGTGCAGATATCGAGAACATCACATATGAAAGTTCCCTTTGGACCAGCGATCATGTGGTTTTAAGCTTCGAATACAGAGCTACAAGTGGAGGGAGAAGCAGGAAGGCAAGGACGATTGAAGCCAAACTACAAGAAAGGGGACTACACGGGAATGAGGAACTTCCTGAACGGGGTTCAGTGGGACAGAGAACTGGCAGGGAAGCCAGTTAATAAGATGATGGAATATGTAGCAACAATATGCAAGGAGGCTGAGGAGAGGTTTGTACCCAAAGGTAACAGAAATAATGAAAAAGCCAGGATGAGCCCATGGTTCACCCAAAGGTGCAGGGAGGAAAAAACCAAGTGTGCTAGGGAATGGAAGAAATATAGAAGGCAAAGGACCCAGGAGAATAAGAGCAGTCGTAGAGCCAGAAACAAATATTCACAGATAAGAAGGGAGGCCCAAAGACAATATGAAAACTTAGCAGCGAAAGCCAAATCTGACCCGAAACTGTTATACAGCCACATCAGGAGGAAAACAACAGTCAAGGACCAGGTAATCAGGCTAAGGATGGAAGGAGGAGAGACAAGAAATGACCGTGAAGTATGTGAGGAACTCAACAAGAGATTCAAAGAAGTGTTCACAGAGGAGACAGAAGGGGTTCCAGAAAGACGGAGAGGTGGGCACACCACCAAGTGCTGGACAGTGCACACAACCGAGGAAGAAGTGAAGAAGCTGAGTGAGCTAGATACCTCAAAGGCAATGGGGCCAGATAACATCTCCCCATGGGTCCTGAGAGAGGGAGCAGAGGCGCTATGTGTACCCCTAACAACAATATTCAATACATCTATCGAAACAGGGAGATTGCCTGAGGCATCGAAGACAGCAAATGTAGTCCCAATCTTTAAAAAAGGAGACAGACATGAAGCACTATACTACAGACCAGTGTTACTGACATGTATAGTATGCAAAGTCATGGAGAAGGTTATCAGGAGAAGAGTGGTGGAACAACTAGAAAGGAATGATCTCATCAACAGCAGCCAACATGGTTTCAGGGACGGGAAATCCTGTGTCAAACCTACTGGAGTTCTATGACATGGTGACAGCAGTAAGACAAAAGAGAGAGGGGTGGGTGGATTGCATATTCTTGGACTGCAAGAAGGCGTTTGACAGTTCCACACAAGAGATTGGTGCAAAAACTGGAGGACCAAGCAGGGATAACAGGGAAGGCACTACAATGGATCAGGGAATACTTGTCAGGAAGACAGCAGCGAGTCATAGTACGTGGCGAGGTGTTAGAGTGGGCACCTGTGACCAGCGGGGTCCCACAGGGGTCAGTCCTAGGACCAGTGCTGTTTCTGGTATTTGTGAACGACATGACGGAAAGAATAGACTGAGGTGCCCCTGTTTGCAGATGACGTGAAGTTGATGAGAAGAATTCATTCGATCGATGACCAGGCAGAACTACAAAGGGATCTGGGCAGGCTGCAGAACTGGTCCAGCAATTGGCTCCTGGAGTTCAATCCAACCAAGTGCAAAGTCATGAAGATTGGGGGAGGGCACAGAAGACCGCAGACGAAGTACAGTCTAGGGGGCCAGAGACTACAAACCTCACTCAAGGAAAAAGATCTTGGGGTGAGTATAACACCAGGCACATCTCCTGAAGAGCACATCAACCAAATAACGGCTGCAGCATATGGGCGTCTAGCAAACCTCAGAAGAGCATTCCGACATCTTAATAAGGAATCGTTCAGGACCCTGTACATCGTGTGCGTTAGGCCCATATTGGAGTATGCGGCACCAGTTTGGAACCCACACCTAGCCAAGCACGTAAAGAAACTTGAGAAAGTGCAAAGGTTTGCAACAAGACTAGTCCCAGAGCTAAGATTTATGTCCTACGAGGAGAGGTTGAGGGAAATCAACATGACACTGGAGGACAGGAGAGATAGGGGGGGGGACATGATAACGACATACAAAATGCTGAGAGGAATTGACAAGATGGACAAAGACAGGATGTTCCAGAGATTGGACACAGTAACAAGGGGACACAGTTGGAAGTTGAAGACACAGATGAATCACAGGGATGTTAGGAAGTATTTCTTCAGCCACATAGTAGTCAGTAAGTGGAATAGTTTGGGAAGCGATGTAGTGGAGGCAGGATCCATACATAGCTTTAAGCAGAGGTATTATAAAGCTCACGGTTCAGGGAGAGTGACCTAGTAGCGATCAGTGAAGAGGCGGGGCCAGGAGCTCGGACTCTACCCATGCAACCTCAACTAGGTGAGTACAACTAGGCGAGTACACACACGGGAAAAACCAGTAAGGAAAAAAAATCGACAGGTAATCATAGAGAGGGGAAAGTGGAAGCGACTATTTAGATCCTATAATAGCCTGCTTGAAAAGCAAAATGGACAAAGAATGGTGAAGACATTTAAACACTAGGAGGAAGCTGCAGGAATGTGTCATCTGTAATCCTAACTGGTACTGTAATTAAATATATCTCAAATCCTCACCACCAGCGGTCCTTGTGATAGATCTAGCTATCCTCTCAAAACAATGGTCAATATTTCAGGAAAAGATCTTAATTTGCTCAAGCGATGGGCAGGGATCGTAACGGAGGTTAAAGATATGCTATAATGCCGTGTTCTGCTCTTGTTCCGCCATGACTCCAATAGTCTGGGGTTAAGGGCGCCTGAAGGTATACAGTATCACCTACCCGACTCATTCTCATAGAAGCTTGTCAAGCGGGCCGAAAACTAGCTCTTTTGATACGTTAAAACGTCGTTTTTAGTACAAGGAATATCTCCTCTGGCAACAAGTGAAACCAAAGATAATCTCGAAGTTAAATCACAGACCTCTTGGTAACACACATTTGTGTATATAAACATCGTGGCTACAGTAGTCTTCTGTAGGTCTACACCCACATAACCAGGTCATCATTATCGTTATTGATAACTGTCATGGGTGGAAGCCAGCGTGTCTGCAGTGCTCAACGCCAGAGAAACGATCCTTCAAGACACTGGTAGCTTCACGCTGTTGCTTCCAAAATTCCTACAGTGATAAGAACGGCAGTGAAATGTAAGTCTCGAACTTACTCCAAATGACAGTGATTGCCAAGATTGGTAACTTGTCGGAAGATGGCAGTAACGAGTCGAAATTAAGTAAGAAAGTAATAGTTATGCTGATTTTTTTGTTAAAGCGTGTGTAGTGCAGAGTAATGCTGAGCTGGGTGACGCAGTGACTCCCAAGACGACATTCGGTAGTGCTTTCCCAGGCGGAAGCCATTGCTTAAAATAATATTGAGAAATATCATTACTAACATTCATTCTTTATGGTTATTTAAACATGGGTGTGTGTGTAATATATAATATATATATATATATATATATATATATATATATATATATATATATATATATATATATATATATATATATATGTGCAATAAGATCACAGTAAACAGGTGATTTCAGAATATGCAAAACAACCACTCTGAAAGAATAGAGAAATTCCAAGCGCTTTCGTGACTACTCACATTATCAATATGTGAGTAGTCACGAAAGCGCTTGGAATTTCTCTATTCTTTCAGAGTGGTTGTTTTGTATGTATAATTTATATATATATATATATATATATATATATATATATATATATATATATATATATATATATATATATATATATATATATATATATATATATATGTGCGCGCGCAGAACAACCACTTTGAAAAAAGTGAAATTCCAAGCACTTTGGCGACTTCTCACATTATCAAGGAACTATAGTTCCTTGATAATCTGAGAAGTCACGAAAGCGCTTGGAATTTCACTTTTTTCACAGTGGTTGTTCTGCATACTGTGATATCACCTGTTTACTGTGATCTTATTGCATATATACAATTTTAGAGAAAGTTCTTAATAATGCTGGAGTCAGGAGTAAGGTGAGCATTAATCTTGCACCAACACTGCTGACGTAACTCCTTCATTGTGATTCATGGCAACAGAAAATTTGTGCAAATGTTAATAATTGAGGCAAATAGAGAGGTCTGGCTGGCTGGCCATCCCAAAGAGTGATTCTCAGCATTTGTGTTGCAATAACAGTGTTCAGCAATACTAATCTTGACTGAAATGACCAATCGACAGTGATCTTCTGGGAAGGCGCCACTGGCGATTGGTGAATCTCCTCCAGCATTTCCCAGCCCATCAGGTTTGATTTCCCTTGACGCATTACGCAAAGTAGCTCCCATTCTCTATGCCCAATTGACCAGCTCCCATTTTCTATGCGCATTTTATCTTTATTAGGCTTGAGGTTTGAGTTGGGTACCAATCACACAATTAACCCAAAGACTTGAAAGGATAGCTGTATGCTCTTCCTAACCATCGTTCTATACACGTTTGTGTTTCACTAACTTAAGAACGTTAAGAACAACGGTGACACTAAAACACGAAGGGTTCTTTTGTGGTCGAGTCCTGTCTGAGAAAAAGACAACGGGAAACCATTGCCTTAGTGTTCAAGCATCAAGACATTCTCATCTTTGTGTGTTTTAGCATTTACGGTCAATATAGCGTGATATAATTAGATCTGATTAAGTGACGTCAGTAACCTAATCCAACGTAAGAAGCAAGCTCCTGATAAAACACTGGAGTCAATGCGAAAGGCCTCGACCTTCTATCTAATCTTCCATCTGTAGCTTTATGTTAAACAACGTGCGTAGGAAATTTTAGTGGAGAATCAATGTTCGAATTAAGACAGTTCCTTTATTTTGTGACGTTGTAAGGATTGTATAATTAAAATCTTTTAACGAGATTCACTGACGAAATAGTTTCAAGATATGAGAAGCTTTTACTACCAGTGGGACAACTAGAATGCCAAGCAACTAGGTCTTATCCCTCTCTCCTCTAACAGGAGAGTGAACCGCGAGGCAACAGTAACTCCAGTCCTGCTGGAACGAAACATCTGAAGCTGCCATGGCTACTGAACTTATAAAGGAAAGCTTGATATATATCTCATCGTCATGCTGAAATCTTCCAACTCCGGCAGATAGATTTCACTGCCTCACGCACTGGCAAATAGAACAGTGTAGCTGTACACTGCGTGTTCCTAAAATGTAACTCATCCACAACAAGGTAGCTTCTCACTGCTGGTGTTCCCGTCATGTAACTCGTACAGAATACCGGGGCAGCATACAGTGACAGGTTCCACATAGCACCTCTCGTATGGAATACCGGGGCAGCACACAGCGAGAGGTTCCAGTGTAACTGGACGCAGGAGCATCACACAAGAGGATCCACACTAACTCTCAAAGAATGGGTAGCCACATACTGCAGGTGCATGCAACCTTGTTAATAATAAAAGCTTAGTATATAACCCTCCTACAAGACAAGTTTGCGAACCCACTAACCTGAGCCTCATTTGATACCGTTGACCCTTGACCTCGGGAGGAGTAGGGGGCATGTTATTACATTTCTCACCCCTATTTATATCTATTTGCTTGTCTTTTTGGGGTTTCATTACTTAACGACCATTGAGAGAGTCAAAATAAAATTAAACAATGCATTGTGTTCGAGTCAGGAGTCATTTCCTTTCCCAGGATGTGACAGAGGATCAGTCAGAGAGAATTTCATTGTGGTCCCCCCGAGTTTAGAAGTCACTACATTACACGCGCACCTCACGTACGTCTTTTATGCTTGTCTAACTAGCGATCTCATTAACCTAGGTAATACATACTTGCGACTTAAAGGAAATGATGATTATAATTACTATCACCCCTCATGCTGGCTTTGTGTGGATGGTACTGGGTTCGTCGTCTCAAGGTTTGTAGGTTCGAGTCTTATCTACCACGAGATAGACGATTATCATTAATTTCGGTAGTTGTGCGAATTAGAAGCAAAATTGAAGCAATGTTCGAGTCCCAGGGGTGATCGAGGCGAAATATATTATAGAGTTCATTTACATCTGACCTTGTTAACAGCTATAAGCTATCTGGGATTTAGTAGACTTGTGGAAGCATCCTGGGAAATGTTTGTCGTATACCTTAAGTAGCGTTGTTCAAAGCCAAAGTAAGATTTTGTAGGCCCTTGAGGTTCGGTACTGTGACGCCCCTGGGCTACAGGTACTGTGACGCCCCTGGGCTACAGGTACTGTGACGCCCTCAACAAAAACTAATCACCAACAGTTAACAGTTCATGTGCGTGATATATTAACATACTATAAACTTACAGTAGCAACTGAACACTTCTAACTTTAATCTCTGGAGGCCCTCCAGCTGGCGGAGGCCCCCGGGCTGCAGCTCTTGGAGGCCCTCCAGCTGGCGGAGG
Source organism: Cherax quadricarinatus (assembly GCF_038502225.1). Classification (NCBI taxonomy): domain Eukaryota; kingdom Metazoa; phylum Arthropoda; class Malacostraca; order Decapoda; family Parastacidae; genus Cherax; species Cherax quadricarinatus. The sequence continues at coordinate 4,241,018 of NC_091328.1, read as the reverse complement.
CCCCCGGGCTGCAGCTCTTGCAGGCCCTCCAGCTGGCGGAGGCCCCCGGGCTGCAGCCCTTGCAGGCCCTCCAGCTAGCGGAGGCCCCCGGGCTGCAGCCCTTGCAGGCCCTCCAGCTAGCGGAGGCCCCCGGGCTGCAGCCCTTGCAGGCGCGCCAGCGGGCGGGGGCCCCCGGGCTGCAGCCCTTGCAGGCCCTCCAGCTAGCGGAGGCCCCCGGGCTGCAGCCCTTGCAGGCCCTCCAGCTAGCGGAGGCCCCCGGGCTGCAGCCCTTGCAGGCCCTCCAGCTAGCGGAGGCCCCCGGGCTGCAGCCCTTGCAGGCCCTCCAGCTAGCGGAGGCCCCTGGGCTGCAGCCCTTGCAGGCCCTCCAGCTAGCGGAGGCCCCCGGGCTGCAGCCCTTGCAGGCCCTCCAGCTAGCGGAGGCCCCCGGGCTGCAGCCCTTGCAGGCCCTCCAGGTAGCGGAGGCCCCCGGGCTGCAGGCCGTGCAGGCCCTCGAGCAAGCGGTGGCCGCCGGGCTGCAGCCCTTGCAGGCCCTCCAGCTAGCGGAGGCACCCGGGCAGCAGCCCTTGCCGGCCCTCCAGCTAGCGGAGGCCCCCGGGCTGCAGCCCTTGCAGGCCCTCCAGCTAGCGGAGGCCCCCGGGCTGCAGCCCTTGCAGGCCCTCCAGCTAGCGGAGGCCCCCGGGCTGCAGCCCTTGCAGGCCCTCCAGCTAGCGGAGGCCCCCGGGCTGCAGCCCTTGCAGGCCCTCCAGCTAGCGGAGGCCCCCGGGCTGCAGCCCTTGCAGGCCCTCCAGCTAGCGGAGGCCCCCGGGCTGCAGCCCTTGCAGGCCCTCCAGCTAGCGGAGGCCCCCGGGCTGCAGCCCTTGCAGGCCCTCCAGCTAGCGGAGGCCCCCGGGCTGCAGCCCTTGCAGGCCCTCCAGCTAGCGGAGGCCCCCGGGCTGCAGCCCTTGCAGGCCCTCCAGCTAGCGGAGGCCCCCGGGCTGCAGCCCTTGCAGGCCCTCCAGCTAGCGGAGGCCCCCGGGCTGCAGCCCTTGCAGGCCCTCCAGCTAGCGGAGGCCCCCGGGCTGCAGCCCTTGCAGGCCCTCCAGCTAGCGGAGGCCCCCGGGCTGCAGCCCTTGCAGGCCCTCCAGCTAGCGGAGGCCCCCGGGCTGCAGCCCTTGCAGGCCCTCCAGCTAGCGGAGGCCCCCGGGCTGCAGCCCTTGCAGGCCCTCCAGCTAGCGGAGGCCCCCGGGCTGCAGCCCTTGCAGGCCCTCCAGCTTGCGGAGGCCCCCGGGCTGCAGCCCTTGCAGGCCCTCCAGCTAGCGGAGGCCCCCGGGCTGCAGCCCTTGCAGGCCCTCCAGCTAGCGGAGGCCCCCGGGCTGCAGCCCTTGCAGGCCCTCCAGCTAGCGGAGGCCCCCGGGCTGCAGCCCTTGCAGGCCCTCCAGCTAGCGGAGGCCCCCGGGCTGCAGCCCTTGCAGGCCCTCCAGCTAGCGGAGGCCCCCGGGCTGCAGCCCTTGCAGGCCCGCCAGCTAGCGGAGGCCCCCGGGCTGCAGCCCTTGCAGGCCCTCCAGCTAGCGGAGGCCCCCGGGCTGCGGCCCTTGCGGGCCCTCCAGCTAGCGGAGGCCCCCGGGCTGCAGCCCTTGCAGGCCCTCCAGCTAGCGGAGGCCCCCGGGCTGCAGCCCTTGCAGGCCCTCCAGCTAGCGGAGGCCCCCGGGCTGCAGCCCTTGCAGGCCCTCCAGCTAGCGGAGGCCCCCGGGCTGCAGCTCTTGCAGGCCCTCCAGCTAGCGGAGGCCCCCGGGCTGCAGCTCTTGCAGGCCCTCCAGCTGGCGGAGGCCCCCGGGCTGCAGCCCTTGCAGGCCCTCCAGCTAGCGGAGGCCCCCGGGCTGCAGCTCTTGCAGGCCCTCCAGCTAGCGGAGGCCCCCGGGCTGCAGCTCTTGCAGGCCCTCCAGCTAGCGGAGGCCCCCGGGCTGCAGCCCTTGCAGGCCCTCCAGCTAGCGGAGGCCCCCGGGCTGCAGCTCTTGCAGGCCCTCCAGCTAGCGGAGGCCCCCGGGCTGCAGCTCTTGCAGGCCCTCCAGCTAGCGGAGGCCCCCGGGCTGCAGCCCTTGCAGGCCCTCCAGCTAGCGGAGGCCCCCGGGCTGCAGCCCTTGCAGGCCCTCCAGCTAGCGGAGGCCCCCGGGCTGCAGCCCTTGCAGGCCCTCCAGCTAGCGGAGGCCCCCGGGCTGCAGCTCTTGCAGGCCCTCCAGCTAGCGGAGGCCCCCGGGCTGCAGCTCTTGCAGGCCCTCCAGCTGGCGGAGGCCCCCGGGCTGCAGCCCTTGCAGGCCCTCCAGCTAGCGGAGGCCCCCGGGCTGCAGCTCTTGCAGGCCCTCCAGCTAGCGGAGGCCCCCGGGCTGCAGCTCTTGCAGGCCCTCCAGCTGGCGGAGGCCCCCGGGCTGCAGCTCTTGCAGGCCCTCCAGCTAGCGGAGGCCCCTGGGCTGCAGCCCTTGCAGGCCCTCCAGCTGGCGGAGGCCCCCGGGCTGCAGCCCTTGCAGGCCCTCCAGCTAGCGGAGGCCCCCGGGCTGCAGCCCCTGAAGCCCATGCCTTAATTCGTCCCTTGTATGATGCGACCAGGTAAACCGGGAGCTTAACCCAGCAAGACTACAGTTTCAGTAGTTATAACCTCTTATTCTTCCATGTTTCTCCACCCTTTTATCACTGTGGTTCTCACTCGTTCGGTGTACTCAGTTCTTACGAAGTTCTTTAGTTATGTTGATGTCACATCTTGCATATTTTTTGCCTAATTTGCAAATATTTATATCATTGTCGTTAATGAGAATTAATGTAAACTGGTTCCTGTGGGGATCCCACTTGTCACTGGTTCCTTTCATTATATCTCTCGTCCACTATGTCAGGGAATTGTTCATTCATCCAGTCAGCAAGTTGGCCGGAGGGAGTGGAGGGTGGGGAGAGCCTTCCGCTGTACTATCCTAATTTCAGCTATCTAGACAGAATTGAAGGTTAGCTTGAATGTAGCTAGTCTAAGATAACTTGGATATGTACCACAGTTTTGACTAGAAGAGTCAGTCCTCTGTTCTTATAGGAGGTCAGTCCCTTAGCCTCAAAAGGTGGAAGTTTTAAATCATGTTTGCCTTTTATTCCTTGTATTTTTAATAGTTTCCAAATGAGCCTTTCACGAAAAAAATTGCCCAGAGCCTTTTTTTTTTTGGGGGGGGGGTTGGAAGGAATCCAAGTGTATGGAGCATACTCCTCAGTGACCATCTTGCTGTAATTACGGATTGTAGATGAATGGTTCAGAAAACCGACATGTTGATAAATTAGACACATGTGCAACTCTTGGGTATCTTTATTGAGGAAACGTTTCGCCACACAGTGGCTTCATCAGTCCATACAAAGGAGAATCTTGAACAGGAGTAGAATTCTTCGCTTGCCTAATTCTTGGGCACGACCTACTTCCACATTGAACAAATGTGACACCGCCTATGACTGCTGCACCTCTCCTGCCAACGGTTTATAAGCTCCTTCTCCGCACGTATGCCGTATTCTATTCAAGATTGATGGACTGACCACATCGACTCAAGGTTGAGGGACTGATTACCTCATTCTACTCCTGTTCAAGATTCTCCTTTGTATGGACTGATGAAGCCACTGTGTGGCGAAACGTTTCCTCAATAAAGATACCCAAGAGTTGCACATGTGTCTAATTACGGATGGTGAGAGTCGGCTCTTAACTAAGACTAATTTCACTAATTTCTAGCTTAGTACACTGACGTACCTATCCCCCCCCCACACACACACACAATACACACAATATACACACAATATACACAATATATACACACACAATATATACACACACAATATACACACACACAATATACACACACACAATATACACACACACAATATACACACACACAATATACACACACACAATATACACACACACAATATACACACACAATATACACACACAATATACACACACACAATATACACACAATACAAACAATGCACATACAATATACACACACAATACACAATATATACACACACAATATACACAATACACACAATATACATACAATACACACAATATATACACACAATATATACACACACACAATATATACACACACACAATATATACACACAATATACACCCCGTCTTCTACACACTACTCCCCACAACATCCTTTCCCGAGACTGCCCATTGCCTCCACAATCTATTTTCCCTTACCTCCCCTTGACACAATACATCCCCCCCCCCAGACACTGCCCCATGCACTTCAACCACCCTCCCCTTCCCCCTCACAATACGTGTCGTACAAGCCCAGCACGTCGACACTAAAGTCACCTTCCGCTAGTTGTCATTAACTGTCTCATTAAATTTCAGCTTGAAGTTCCCGGCCCGGTGGCAGCGACGATAGTCACCGTACGTCAGTGCGACGCGTCGCTAGATTCCCCCGTACGTCACTGCGGCGCGTCGCTAGACGCGTGATACCAACCAAACGCACCCAATTTCTCACCATTTGCATCATTCTTTACTCACTTCTGAGACTGATTTTCGCCGTCTTTAGCTATAAATTATTGCGCTTCTCTCTATTTTCTCACAATTAACGAAGGAGTGAGAAAAGAACCGAAGGGTAATAACATATAATTAATAATTAACGAGAGAAAAGCATGTCTGAGTAACGAGGATTATTTTTTTTGCCATTCTGTTTCGTTCTAATTATTTGACGTTACAAAAGAATTACCAGGTGACCTCGACGAGTCTGGTACATTGTGTACAGTTGAAAAGTTGATGAACACAGGTGGAACACCTGAATATATTTCGTATCGAAACGTTTCGTCTGCTCAGCAGGCGTCTACAGTCTGATATTCAGCAGTGAGGATTAACCAAGTATGGCTGCGGATTTGTCTTGCTTATCAGCCTGCAGGTACCGTGTACCGTCAATATACACAGTACCAACCTGCAGGTACCGTGTACCGTCAATGTACACAGTACCAACCTGCAGGTACCGTGTACCGTCAATGTACACAGTACCAACCTGCAGGTACCGTGTACCGTCAATGTACACAGTACCAACCTGCAGGTACCGTGTACCGTCAATGTACACAGTACCAACCTGCAGGTACCGTGTACCGTCAATGTACACAGTACCAACCTGCAGGTACCGTGTACCGTCAATGTACACAGTACCAGCCTGCAGTTACCCTGTACCGTCAATACACACAGTACCAGCCTGCAGGTACCCTGTACCATCAATAATATACACAGTACCTGCCTGCCTCTACCTGTGGTACCACGCGATACTAGTACATCCTTTTTTCACACTAGTTCAATTTAATATTGTAAAGTATTATAATCAAGGGGGAAGCGCTAAACCCGTAGGATTATACAGCGCCTGAGAGGGGGATGTGGAAGGTATTCAGGCTTAATTCAGCACAGATTCAATTCCCTAGGTCAAGAGCTCTCACCAGCGTCAAGGAACCTTCCTTGAGGGGAAATATATGCCAATAGCATTTGGTGTTCCCAAGCGGTCACCCATCCAAGTACTAACCAAACAACGTTGCTTAACTTCACCCATCCAAGTACTAACCAAACAACGTTGCTTAACTTCACACATCCAAGTACTAACCAAACCCAAGATTGCTTAATTTGGGGTAATGTCAATAAAAGGATCGTATTATACTGCATTTGTGTCTAGTGTTAATTTTATTCTTTTGTTAACTTGTTAAAATTGTTTAAAATAAATAGTTTGGTTAAAAAAATTGTTAGAAATTTTTTTTTCTTAAATTCTCTAATAAAAAACTTTAATTTATTTCTTAAAGTTAGATTTTTTTGTTTAAAAATTTAAAAAAAAATTATTATGCAGGTGATATGCGATAACCCAAATTAAAAGTTAAAATCTGATCTAGCATGTCAACCAGCCAGACAGTAGCCAACCAGCCAGACAGTAGCCAACCAGCCAGACAGTAGCCAACCAGCCAACCAGCCAGTAGCCAACCAGACAGTAGTCAACCAGCCAGACAGTAGTCAACCAGCCAGACAGTAGTCAACCAGCCAGACAGTAGTCAACCAGCCAGACAGTAGTCAACCAGCCAGACAGCAACCAACCAGCCAGACAGTAGTCAACCAGCCAGCCAGACAGCAACCAGCCAGCCAGACAGTAGCCAACCAGCCAGCCAGACAGTAGCCAACCAGCCAGCCAGACAGTAGTCAACCAGCCAGCCAGACAGCAACCAGCCAGCCAGACAGTAGCCAACCAGCCAGACAGTAGTCAACCAGCCAGACAGTAACCAACCAGCCAGACAGTAGCCAACCAGCCAGACAGTAGCCAACCAGCCAGACAGTAGTCAACCAGCCAGACAGCAACCAACAAGCCAGACAGCAACCAACCAGCCAGACAGTAGCCAACCAGCCAGACAGTAGTCAACCAGCCAGACAGCAACCAACCAGCCAGACAGTAGCCAACCAGCCAGACAGTAGCCAACCAGCCAGACAGTAGCCAACCAGCCAGACAGTAGCCAACCAGCCAGACAGTAGTCAACCAGCCAGACAGTAGCCAACCAGCCAGACAGTAGTCAACCAGCCAGACAGCAACCAACCAGCCAGACAGTAGCCAACCAGCCAGACAGTAGCCAACCAGCCAGACAGTAGCCAACCAGCCAGACAGTAGCCAACCAGCCAGACAGTAGCCAACCAGCCAGACAGTAGCCAACAAGCCAGACAGTAGCCAACAAGCCAGACAGTAGCCAACAAGCAGGGATAAAAAGATTCTCATTAATTCAAATTAACCGAGTGGCTTTAGAAACGGGATGGAGATGGATGCTAGTGTGACGGACTTTATATAGACGACTTGACGTGGGTCAGTGTGCCTCTCTCAGGCTACTTCTTCACACGTCTCTGTGTAATCAAAGATTTTCCCGTGACAGTAGCTACAGTGTGTCGTCTGTTGACTAATATGACTTTACACAAAGTTAGTGAGCATCTAAATCGATGAGAGAGAGAGAGAGAGACAGACAGACAGAGACAGACAGACACACAGACAGAGAGAGAGACACAGACAGAGGCAGAGACAGACAGACAGTGACAGAGAGAGACAGACACAGACACAGAGAGACAGAGAGAGAGATACAGAGAGAGGCAGAGAGACAGACAGAGAGAGAGACAGAGACAGACAGAGAGAGAGACAGACACAGAGAGAGACAGATTAAATAACTTTCTCTGAGATATTATTCATTACTTTGCCTGTTATTAAAGTTACTGGTTGTCAAGCGCACTTGTCGGTATAATGTTGTGCCGAATAAGTAAAACTGGTCACTTAGCAAGAACTCCTCTAAAATTAAGTCCTTCCTAAAATTTTGTACCAAAAGATCCTTAGGAAACTTACCTAATACAATGATGTACTTTTTCGTTAGGTACTGAATTATTTTTGCGAAATTATTGCATACACAAATTTTTGCTTGCCTTATTCGGCAAAAAGAGTTGGTATTTAAGCCAAAATCGAAAGTGTTAATATATATATAAATAAATTATATATATATATATAATAAATATATATATATATATAATATATATATTATATATATATATATATATATATATATATATATATATATATATATATATATATATATATATATATATATATATATATATATATATATACACGAACGGTAATTCCAATTCGCATTCATATATCTGTTACATAAACAGTACCGGCAATTAATTTTAACCACCAATCACCATCGCCGTTACAAACTGCGCTATTTCGTTCATTAAAATACGTTCTTATTCCTGTTTACAACGTCTGAGTTGCCCGATATTTTTTCTGTCCAGGAGAGTGTAGAGGAACTTTTTTCCGCAACAGCATGTTCAGCATTTTCAAGATGCATGACTGCCGCCTCCTAATGACCTCGTCAGGTTCTCATTAACCCACGACAGGTACCGCACCACCTACTTCCCTTAATTGCTTATAACTGCTTTATGTTCTAATTAGGTGCTAATTCTATTTTTTAATATTATAAATTACAAACACTTGCAACACATGACGTTTACATATGAACGTTGAATGGAAGGTAAATCCATATGCAATTTGCAATAATTCTTGCTTTATGAATTCGAAATACAGTGTGTGTGTGTGTGTGTGTGTGTGTGTGTGTGTGTGTGTGTGTGTGTGTACAGGAGGATTTATTTTGTGTAAACTCTTCTCAACTTTCCATACAGAGTGATTTTGTGCATATGCGACTGAAGACGTACACACAAAAATGATTAGCAAGTGAAAGGCCTTGATGGTACGCGCTATTCAATTATCAGTGCACTTTCTTTTTAACAAGTTATGAAAAATCGCACTGCATAAAGAAATTTGATGAAAGATAACAGTAAACGAGTGTGCAGTTATTGTATTATTATTACAATCATAACAGTGATAACCAAACACAGTTTTAAGACGAAGTTGAAGCTTGTGGGGGCCAGGAGCTATGAATCGACCCTTGCAACCACCAATAGGCGAGTACAAATAGGTGAAACACACACACACACACACACACGGATGTGCATACCCTCCCCTCCGTGAGCGTTTTATTTTAGTCCCAATTTAATGATTTAAGTATTAGTTACAGGTTGTGTTCAGGTGATATCCAGAGTTAATGGCCCTCGTGTACTCTATAGCCTAAGCCTAAATAAACTAAATACGGTGTATTGTGTGTCAGTGGGCTCACCGATTCGAGTTTGCACGGTTCAACTCCTTGCTCCTGGCCCTGCATTTAAGGCTTCGGCGATGGTAGTACTTTTTTTTTTATCTCTTGAGACTTGTCGTACCTACTTGCAACGCTGTGGAAAAAGTTTGCATCCAATGCTAGTTTATATCACCTCTCTTCCACCTCAAGATGGGGAAAAATGTATTTCCCTAACATCCCTATGTTCCATCCGTGTTTGGAATTTTTATCCATTTCTGTTCCTTTCTGGACCAAATATTTAAAAAAGCAGCTAGCTTGAGCCTTTCATTAACAATTTACCCTACGATACACATTGTAAACAAACTAGAATGTTATCAAGTCTTAAGAACCTTTACAAAGATCTTTAAGTCTCAAAAAAAATTCTACACAGCAAAACATTGTTCCAATAATTCTATATCCTGCAACCTATGTCTTTTATCTTCACATTATAACCATACCCAAGCGCTAAACCCTCTCGCCTTCGTACATGTCTGCAATCCACCGGCCCGGTGACAAACCGGGCCACGGGGGCGTTGACCCCCGAAATCCTTTCCAGGTATACTCCAGGTATCATCCACCTCAGAGACGCTTCATCCAGGCGGAAGCCCCAGTCACAGCAACCCTTGCCTAATTACATATCCACTGGAGCTGCTAAATTACTCCGGTCTCGCCGTATCTCATTTTAGCTAACACACGATAACACTTAGAAAAAACACAGAAGGTTATTTAGAGCTGAAATTACTATAATCAGGGAGAAACGAATCTTAGGTAAGATGATTAATTCAGTGAGGATAATGGTATTTTCTGGTCTCATGGTGAATGTAATATCAGCCGTGTAATCTAATGTGGAAATATTTGCCTTGTCGGTATAAAGTGTAGAGTATTATTATTTTCATTATTGTTAATAGTAATAGCAGCAGTAGTAATAGCAGCAGTAGTAATAGCAGTAGTAATTTGGGGTGTTGAAAGCCTGTCTACTACACTTGGGTTATTAAAGATTGCACATAACCTTCGCAGAACATAGGCCGAAATAAATTACTTCCCACGCCTATTCCCTCCTTTCCACCCCCGTCCCTTTCTCTTCCCTCGGGAAGTGGAAAAGGCAGAGCGACCCTCCATCCCCGTATTCCCATCCCTTTCTTTTTCTTCCTCTTCCTTCTTATCTATCACCATTTCCCTGCCGTCATCGAGGTGATTATCTCTCAGTTATCCATCTTCTTGCTCCTCATTACCATCAACATCTTTCTGGTAATCGTAGTCATTATCACACACCCGTGATTATCTTTTCACCGTATTTTTACCTACAAGAAGAAAGAACAGAAGTGCAGAACACGCTGTTATTTGGAACAACTCTTCGCTCTGTGTGGAATTAACCAATTTTGGTAACCCTCTAAACTGAGCGATAGTCCCAATATCGTGCGTCTTCTCTTAACGATAGTCTTTTGTTAAAATAACACCAACGTTGGCGGAAAAGGCAATGAGTCCATAAATGGATGACAGACGCATGATCATAACTATTACAGTACCCTCTCACTCACAGCTTTATCAAGTGAAAGTCAAACGTGGCAATAATTAGATCTCACGCTGTTTCTGCAGCATCTCTTTAGGAACGTCAACATGGGAAAATCTTTTTACCTTCGTATGCTTAAACCAGTTTATCTACAAACGCTGTTGAGGTTAATATAACCTCAATTAACCAATTTTAGCCAATTACAACGCACATTAGCACCAGTAAATGCAATAATGCATGAAGGAGAGAAAGATTCGAGCCATGAACATTAAGGGGGTAGAACGGGAGTAAATATTAGACAGTTTAATGTCACAGTTTGCCGTGGCAGCCAAAACTCGAGTTTTGGAGGAATGGATTGGCCACGGAGGTGCCTGGGCGTTCTGTATTACAGTTATCAAAACTAAACGTTAAGCCCACAAGGGTCATACAGCGCTATTTTGTATTGCAAGTGTTGCTTTCCATCGGTTAACTAGACTACAGTGTTTGCTCCGTTGGCCTGAGACTTTGGGGAAAATGAAATGCAGATTGCGGTGTTCAGTGTCGATTTAAAATTACGAGATGTCCTAGAAATCCGAAAGCACAGTGCAGGATGTCCTAAAATGAACCAAGTAACACAGGATGCTCCAGAAGACCGAACCCAATAGCACAAGATGTTCCAAAAGACCGAACCCAATAGCACAGGATGCCCCAGAAGACCGAACCCAATAGCACAGGATGCCCCAGAAGACCGAACCCAATAGCACAGGATGCCCCAGAAGACCGAACCCAATAGCACAGGATGCCCCAGAAGACCGAACCCAATAGCACAGGATGCCCCAGAAGACCGAACCCAATAGCACAGGATGCCCCAGAAGACCGAACCCAATAGCACAGGATGCCCCAGAAGACCGAACCCAATAGCACAGGATGCCCCAGAAGACCGAACCCAATAGCACAGGATGCCCCAGAAGACCGAACCCAATAGCACAGGATGCCCCAGAAGACCGAACCCAATAGCACAGGATGCCCCAGAAGACCGAACCCAATAGCACAGGATGCCCCAGAAGACCGAACCCAATAGCACAGGATGCCCCAGAAGACCGAACCCAATAGCACAGGATGCCCCAGAAGACCGAACCCAATAGCACAGGATGCCCCAGAAGACCGAACCCAATAGCACAGGATGCCCCAGAAGACCGAACCCAATAGCACAGGATGCCCCAGAAGACCGAACCCAATAGCACAGGATGCCCCAGAAGACCGAACCCAATAGCACAGGATGCCCCAGAAGACCGAACCCAATAGCACAGGATGCCCCAGAAGACCGAACCCAATAGCACAGGATGCCCCAGAAGACCGAACCCAATAGCACAGGATGCCCCAGAAGACCGAACCCAATAGCACAGGATGCCCCAGAAGACCGAACCCAATAGCACAGGATGCCCCAGAAGACCGAACCCAATAGTACAGGATGCCCCAGAAGACCGAACCCAATAGTACAGGATGCCCCAGAAGACCGAACCCAATAGCACAGGATGCCCCAGAAGACCGAACCCAATAGCACAGGATGCCCCAGAAGACCGAACCCAATAGCACAGGATGCCCCAGAACACCGAACCCAATAGCACAGGATGCCCCAGAAGACCGAACCCAATAGCACAGGATGCCCCAGGAGACCGAACCCAATAGCACAGGATGCCCCAGGAGACCGAACCCAATAGCACAGGATGCCCCAGAAGACCGAACCCAATAGTACAGGATGCCCCAGAAGACCAAACCCAATAGCACAGGATGTCCCAGAAGACCGACGAGAAGTCTAGATAGTGAGGTACGTTAGTTAGTACAGCTGACCCGTTCTCGTTCTCTCGTTCTCGTTCTCTCTCTCTCGTTCTCTCTCTCTCGTTCTCTCTCTCTCGTTCTCTCTCTCTCTCTCGTTCTCTCTCTCTCTCTCTCGTTCTCTCTCTCTGTTCTCTCTCTCTCTCTCTCTGTTCTCTCTCTCTCTCTCTCTGTTCTCTCTCTCTCTCTCTCTGTTCTCTCTCTCTCTCTCTCTCTCTCGTTCTCTCTCTCTCTCTCTCGTTCTCTCTCTCTCTCTCTCGTTCTCTCTCTCTCGTTCTCTCTCTCTCTCTCTCGTTCTCTCTCTCTCGTTCTCTCTCTCTCGTTCTCTCTCTCTCGTTCTCTCTCTCTCGTTCTCTCTCTCTCGTTCTCTCTCTCTCGTTCTCTCTCTCTCGTTCTCTCTCTCTCGTTCTCTCTCTCTCGTTCTCTCTCTCTCGTTCTCTCTCTCTCGTTCTCTCTCTCTCGTTCTCTCTCTCTCGTTCTCTCTCTCTCGTTCTCTCTCTCTCGTTCTCTCTCTCTCGTTCTCTCTCTCTCGTTCTCTCTCTCTCGTTCTCTCTCTCTCGTTCTCTCTCTCTCGTTCTCTCTCTCTCGTTCTCTCTCTCTCGTTCTCTCTCTCTCGTTCTCTCTCTCTCGTTCTCTCTCTCTCTCTCTCTCTCTCTCTCCAGCTGTCTTTCAGTTATCCACTGTCATTTCTCCTTTTTTTCTAGCTAAACATTAAATTGGATAACTGTCTACTTTAGACAATAATAAATCGAGTATCTTCTTCTCTATTACAGAAAATCGATCACTCCTGTATTCATTTTAGACAAATCAGTCACCCTTGTAGTCTATTTTAGACAAAATCGGTCGTCTTCTTTACTAGTGTAGGAAATTTTGCGAATTTAATTGCGATTTTCTTCGCTAATGAAGCGGACGATAAGTGTACAATGTCACGCATTTTCCGACCTCGGTTTCCGCCTCATTTATATCCAGGTGGGGTTGAGGGGGAAGTTATATGGGGGGAGGATAGAGGTGGGTGGGGAGGATAGTGAGGGGGCAGTTCGGTAAGGTGTCATTATAATCTCATCATCCGTTTACTGAAAGAGTTTGTTGATCTTTACTGCAGTGTCGCGTTGGGACGACACGCCGTGTCGCGTTGGGACGACACGCCGTGTCGCGTTGGGACGACACGCCAGCAAGTCATCACTCGTTAAAATTTAGTCATTATTTTTTCCTATTCAGTTTATGAAACACTAAAGGCTATTTATGTTAATTTTTTCTATTGTAATTTTTATTTAATTTTATATCGTCGTTTTCGATTATCCCTCGAATTTACATTTTTTCCATATTTTTTTTTTTCGTAAAGACCCTGAGATATCCCCCTTATCCTTGGGTTCCATTCTTCACACAAGATCCTACGACCTCCTACAGTGACCTTCAGTGACCTCATAAGCACTCTCCACCCCAGGATGTACAAGGAAATGATCTTGTTGGGCAGGTGTGGCTTAACAAAAAGGAATTTCTATCTTACCCACCGCTGCTCCCACCACCACCTCCATGATAGACAACAATTAGACACTTTCACGAAGACTCAGAACCGTCACCACTGTGCCAGGACCCTCAAGGACCTTCACGAAGGCGTCAGCGCCGAGACGCACCACGGGAGACAGCAAGAGGCAGTAACGCCGACCAGGACAGCAAGCACCTATACACAGCTAAAGAGAGAGAATACAAGTGCCTCCTTACCCAGGTACCTGTGAGTGCGACTGTCAACCAATGATAACCTTGTGTACTCGAAGGGAGAACCAATGAGAATCCAAGAATACCTGATGAGGCAAGCTGGGACACGCACAACTAGTAAACAATCACAGTCGGTAGTTTGAGGTCTCAACCTTCACCCTACCTTAGCAAACCTCTAGTATGCGAACTATTATATACATATACATACACATGGACAGGTATTTTAGTTAACCCTCACAACACCACAGTAAAATACTGATCTCTTACATTTGATTCTGGAATATCTTGGAGCATTGAGAATATTTAGACTAAATATAAAGATTAACTTTACAGGGGCACCTTATCAAATCGTGAATCAAATTTGCTTAAGATTTATCACGCTTGTGTACATCGGAGGCTATTCGTAGTCTTTTAGCGTTTAGTGTTTGTCGGCTAGTTGATCACCTGCCTCTGCTACCTTGGCTTCTATCACGGGTACCTTGATGCTCCTGAGGGGCTCTTGATTCGTGAATCTGGGGATATTTTCCCCTTTCTTTGCATTAAACCTAATCCTCCCATTTCCCTAGGTGTTGTTTAACACCTATATGCTGTCCACTTCCCAGGTAATGGGACAACGATTGGAATACCTGGGGTCCCTCAGTCGTAATTGGAAATTTACACTTGATCTGTATACACTGAAAGATACTTTCCTCTCGATGTATATACTCTGGGAGATTCACAGTTTTTTGGTGTATATTTAGAGATACACAGTTTTCTGTGTGAAAACCTAGAGACACGCATACATCTCACGGTGTATACACTCATAAACATACATCCTTCAGTGTATATTCGAGGATACTTTTGTGTACATACCTCTCACTATCCCCGCAAGCGATATTTAGTAAGTAATCATATTGAGTGGCAGCGTGGCAATAGATAACAGTGAAAAATCTTAGGGCGCTAGTCTCTTGTGCGCCCTCGCTAATTGCATGATTGTGATCTTACGATTGTGATTAATTCATAGATAGGACGGGATTCGATCCCGTGTCAAGCAGAGTCCTAGAATTAGCCTGCCGGTTTTCTAACCACAACATTATGCCGGCCTTAACAAAGAAGAGATTCGGTGAAGTTTAATTCTGTGCGGGTGGACCGCAAAAGCCTGGAGGGAGGAAAGAGGGTTGGAAAAGGTTTATCTCATGACCTAAACCTCCGCTTGAGAGGGCCAAGTGACAAAGTAGGACCAGATATCAGAACTGCTCAAGCGCTAAGAACCTGTCTTCTGTCTTTTGTTGTGAGGAGGGAGCAAGGGGGGGAAGAGGTTAGGAAAAAGTGAGGTGGAGAGCTTAGAAAAGGGGGTGCGAAGAAGGGAAAGATAAGATGATGGGGAAGGGGAAACTAGCGAAAAGAGGAAGAGAAGATGATAGCGAAGGAAGTGAGGCACAATAGAGGAAGACAGAACAGAGAACAAATTTCTCCACATTTAATGGATCGGATCCAGCCAAGAGAAGAGTCAGTGTTATGGCAAAGCTGTTCCCTCTGTCGCTGGTGAGAGGCTCTTGATATAGGGAATTGGATCTGTGCTCCAGTTCCCTGAATTGAGCTTGAATACCTTCCATGCCCCCTCCCCCACGTGCACTGTATAATCCTACGGGTTTAGCGCTCCCCCATGATTATAATAATCTTCCCTCTGTCCCAGTGAACGCATGTCAACAATTCTTTGGACGAATTGCACACTTGTGCAACATTTGGGTATCTATATTGTGGAAACGTTGCCACAATAAAAATACCCAAGTGTTGCAGAAGTGTTGCAGAAGTGTTGTAGAAGTGTTGCAGAAGTGCCCAATTCATCAACCTGTCGGTTTTGAGCCAGTTATCAACAATTCCCGTCTCTTGATACCGTGTCTCTCGTCTGTCAATAAGCTGAAAGCTCTTAATAAACAAATGACAGAAGGACCAAGAGCTGGAGCTAATCTCTACTGGTCTAGGCGAGGATTCCCCATAAAACTTCCTAAATGGGTCCCAGTTAGTGGCTGTCACTAACCTTCTTAGAATTTTGCTTGGAGTTTTAGAAGGACTAGTCCAGAGGCTTAACGAGACGGTCTGGCAACTCTAGCACCACCAGAAAGCGGGTTCGAATCCCGGTCGTCACTCTACTGAACTGTGCTTTGCCTTCACCTATTCATCTAGGGTGTTTTGCATACCTGGAGTATACTTAGAGGGTGTTTCGGGGGCCTCGCAGTGGATCAGGGCCTGATCAACCAGGCTGTTACTGCTGGCCGCACTTAAACCAACGTACGAACTACAACCCGACTGGTTAGGTAATGACTTTAGGTGCTCGTCCAACTCCCTCTTGAAGACAGCCAGGGGTCTATTGGTAATCCCCCTTATGTATGCTGGGAGGCAGTTGAACAGTCTTGGGCCCCTGACACTTACTATCATACAACAACGATCATAATTAACATTAACACAACATTAGCATGCAAACAGGAATGAATGTTAATCCTAATGAATGACTCATTGATAAGAAAGCGCTCTAACCGCATGGATCATACAGCCCCTGCTTAACGGAGGGCAAATTACGGTTGATCCTAGAAAAGAGGAAGGTAGGCTCCACCTCCTCGGATCGAGAGACTCTCCTTGGAGGGTCATCCTGCAAGCCTCTTACGCCATACGCAGATGGTAACACAATCACAGTGCGTATTAGATCCAGTCATTGAGGTATAAGTGGGCGTATGATGATATGCAATAAGCGATACACCGTTGAAAGTATATACACCGAAAGGTGTATATATCGTTGGCATATATACACCGCGTATATATATATATATATATATATATATATATATATATATATATATATATATATATATATATATATATATATATATATATATATATATATATATATATATATATATATATATATATATATATATATATATATGCAAAACAACCACTCTGAAAGAATAGAAAAATTCCAAGCGCTTTCGTGACTACTCACATTATCATAGTTCCTTGATAATGTGAATAGTCACGAAAGCGCTTGGAATTTTTCTATTCTTTCAGAGTGGTTGTTTTGCATATTTTGAAATCACCTGTTTACTGTGATCTTATTGCATATATATATATATATATATATATATATATATATATATATATATATATATATATATATATATATATATAATCTATAATAGGGGTTGAAACGTTCTCGACTGCTTATAAACATACAGCCTTAATGACAAACCTGTAGTCGATAGGCTTCAAACCCAGTAATCTAACCACTAGTGGATATGTCAAGCAACAGATTTGTTAACTGTTCCTGGGATAATCGCCCCAGCTGCCCGGTCTTGCATCAGGCTTAAAAACTTGGTTAGGAAATATAACATAAATTACAAATGCATTAAGAAGCACAAGGAAAAACAAATCTGTATAATTATCGTGAACTGCGATAATAATAATAATAATAATAATAATAATAATAATAATAATAATAATAATAATAATAATAATAATATATGAGCCCCATGCAGTACCTGTAGGTAGGAAAACAAATGCAGTTTCTTAGGGTGTTAGTGAGGGATATGAAGGTGTGGGAACGTCTTAAAGGGCGTTGAATTCTACTGTCTTATAGTTCTTGATTTCTGTATATATTACGCGCTTGGGTTCGGTTCCCAGGCAGGGCTCGACTCCTTGCCAGGGTGAGACTCCCAGTCTGGTTTAGATTCCTTGCCAGGGTTAGACTCCCAGATTGCTTTAGTCTTCTTGCCAGGGTTAGACACCCAGCCTCGTTTAAACTCCTTGCCAGAGTTAGACTCCTATACAGGGTTAGACTCCCAGTCTGGTTTAGACTCCTAGCCAGGGTTATATTCCCAGTCTGGTTTACGCTTCTACCCAGAGTTAGGCTCCTACCCAGGATTAGATTCCTACCCAGGGTTAGACTCCTACCCAGGGTTAGACACCTACCCAGGGTTAGACACCTACCCAAGGTTAGACACCTACCCAGGGTTAGACTCCTACCCAGGGTTAGACACCTACCCAGGGTTTGACTCCTACCCAGGGTTAGACACCTACTCAGTTTTAAACTCCTACCCAGGGTTCGACTCCTACCCATGGGTTAGACTCCTACCCAGGGTTAGACTCCTATCCAGGGTTAGACACCTACCCAGGGTTAGACACCTACCCGGGGTTAGACTCCTACCCAGGGTTAGACACCTACCCAGGGTTAGACACCTACCCAGGGGTAGACACCTACCCAGGGTTAGACACCTACCCAGGGTTAGACACCTACCCAGGGGTAGACACCTACCCAGGGTTAGACACCTACCCAGGGGTAGACACCTACCCAGGGGTAGACACCTACCCAGGGGTAGACACCTACCCAGGGGTAGACACCTACCCAGGGGTAGACACCTACCCAGGGTTAGACACCTACCCAGGGGTAGACACCTACCCAGGGTTAGACACCTACCCAGGGTTAGACACCTACCCAGGGTTAGACACCTACCCAGGGGTAGACACCTACCCAGGGGTAGACACCTACCCAGGGGTAGACACCTACCCAGGGGTAGACACCTACCCAGGGGTAGACATCTACCCAGGGGTAGACACCTACCCAGGGGTAGACACCTACCCAGGGGTAGACAAGTACCCAGGGTTAGACATCTACCCAGGGGTAGACACCTACCCAGGGGTAGACACCTACCCAGGGGTAGACACCTACCCAGGGGTAGACACCTACCCAGGGGTAGACACCTACCCAGGGGTAGACACCTACCCAGGGGTAGACACCTACCCAGGGGTAGACACCTACCCAGGGGTAGACACCTACCCAGGGGTAGACACCTACCCAGGGGTAGACACCTACCCAGGGGTAGACATCTACACAGGGGTAGACACCTACCCAGGGGTAGACACCTACCCAGGGGTAGACACCTACCCAGGGGTAGACACCTACCCAGGGGTAGACACCTACCCAGGGGTAGACACCTACCCAGGGGTAGACACCTACCCAGGGGTAGACACCTACCCAGGGTCAGACACCTACCCAGGGGTAGACACCTACCCAGGGTCAGACACCTACCCAGGGGTAGACACCTACCCAGGGGTAGACACCTACCCAGGGTCAGACACCTACCCAGGGGTAGACACCTACCCAGGGTCAGACACCTACCCAGGGGTAGACACCTACCCAGGGTCAGACACCTACCCAGGGGTAGACACCTACCCAGGGGTAGACACCTACCCAGGGTCAGACACCTACCCAGGGTCAGACACCTACCCAGGGGTAGACACCTACCCAGGGTCAGACACCTACCCAGGGGTAGACACCTACCCAGGGGTAGACACCTACCCAGGGGTAGACACCTACCCAGGGTCAGACACCTACCCAGGGGTAGACACCTACCCAGGGGTAGACACCTACCCAGGGTCAGACACCTACCCAGGGTCAGACACCTACCCAGGGGTAGACACCTACCCAGGGTCAGACACCTACCCAGGGGTAGACACCTACCCAGGGTCAGACACCTACCCAGGGGTAGACACCTACCCAGGGTCAGACACCTACCCAGGGGTAGACACCTACCCAGGGGTAGACACCTACCCAGGGGTAGACACCTACCCAGGGTCAGACACCTACCCAGGGGTAGACACCTACCCAGGGTCAGACACCTACCCAGGGGTAGACACCTACCCAGGGGTAGACACCTACCCAGGGGTAGACACCTACCCAGGGGTAGACACCTACCCAGGGTCAGACACCTACCCAGGGGTAGACACCTACCCAGGGGTAGACACCTACCCAGGGGTAGACACCTACCCAGGGTCAGACACCTACCCAGGGTTAGACACCTACCCAGGGGTAGACACCTACCCAGGGGTAGACACCTACCCAGGGGTAGACACCTACCCAGGGGTAGACAAGTACCCAGGGTTAGACACCTACCCAGGGGTAGACACCTACCCAGAGGTAGACACCTACCCAGGGGTAGACACCTACCCAGGGGTAGACACCTACCCAGGGTCAGACACCTACCCAGGGGTAGACACCTACCCAGGGGTAGACACCTACCCAGGGTCAGACACCTACCCAGGGGTAGACACCTACCCAGGGGTAGACACCTACCCAGGGGTTCCTGCTGCTCCTGTCAATTATTTTTTTATCTATTTACAAAAAAAAATCTTGAAAACAATTACATTTAAATTTTTTTTCTTAAGTTTAAAAACAAAAAGATAATTAATTCACGTACATAAGGTTGGAAATCGCCCCCGTGACCCCCAAAAATCACCCATATAGCCATTCGCAACATATACCAAGTGATAAGATAAGATTTCGTTCGGATTTTTAACCCCGGTGGGTTAGCAACCCCATTATTATTATTATTATAATCAAGGGGGAAGCGCTAAACCCGGAGGATTATACAGCGCCTGGGGGGGGGGATGTGGAAGGCATTCAAGCTTAATTCGGGGAACTGGAGCACAGATCCAATTCCCTAAATCAAGAGCCCCTCACCAACATCAAGGAACCTTCCTTGAGGGGATTAGCAACCCCAGAAAATCAGTGCATCATCAAGGACTGACTTATTTCCATTTTGGTCGTTCTATCTTGTCCCCCAGGATGCGACCCACACCAGTCGGCTAACACCCAGGTACCTACTTGATGCTAGGTGAACAGGTGTAAAGTAACCCGTCGAAATGTTTCAACCCCCACCGGGAATCGAACCCGGGCCCTCTGTGTGTGAAGCGAGTTTTTTTTTTCCAGCCAAGCCACAGGGGTCACCCCCGTGATGGTGTCTTTACTGCAGAGGCGGTTCATCAAACTGTTGCTTTATTACTCTCAACACAGATAATAAAGGGTGGAAGACGTCAGGAGGTTATCTGAGGTAATCAGTCCCTCAACCTTGATCAAAAATCTTCAGTCGTTCTGCGTTTACAGCGCTTTAGCAAGTCAATATGGACTTGATAAAACACAATTTCGGGCGAAATGTCGTGTAATGATAAGGGTGTCCTTGAAACGAGTGTTTATTGTTCTGTGTTGCTCCCTCTTCTCAGGAAGAAAGAAGAAGGAAGAATAGCTCCGGTAGAGAGGTGAAGGAAGTAGGAGAGGGAAGAATAGCACCGGTAGAGAGGTGAAGGAAGGAAATAGGAGAGGGAACAGTAGCACCGGTAGAGAGGTGAAGGAAGGAAATAGGAGAGGGAACAGTAGCACCGGTAGAGAGGTGAAGGAAGGAAATAGGAAAGGGAACAATAGCACCGGTAGAGAGGTGAAGGAAGGAAATAGGAGAGGGAACAGTAGCACCGGTAGAGAGGTGAAATAAGGAAGTAGGAGAGAGAAGAATAGCACCGGTAGAGAGATGAAGGAAGGAAATAGGAGAGGGAACAATAGCACCGGTAGAGAGGCGAAATAAGGAAATAGGAAAGGGAACAATAGCACCGGTAGAGAGGTGAAGGAAGGAAATAGGAGAGGGAACAATAGCACCGGTAGAGAGGTGAAGGAAGGAAATAGGAGAGGGAACAATAGCACCGGTAGAGAGGTGAAGGAAGGAAATAGGAGAGGGAACAGTAGCACCGGTAGAGAGGTGAAGGAAGGAAATAGGAGAGGGAACAATAGCACCGGTAGAGAGGTGAAGGAAGGAAATAGGAGAGGGAAGAATAGCACCGGTAGAGAGGCGTGAAGGAAGGAAAAAATGGCTGGTATTTACAAGTGTAAGACGGTGCGGTAATGGCTAGCAGCACTCCCACGCTTCCTCTGTCAATGTGTCTCAAAAAACAGGCAAATTGTAGGCTCTGCACACGACATAAGACAATTTCGGGCAGTAAACCACAGAGGTGTTGGTATACAGCTCTCATGTAAACTGTACTCTTCTTCTGGTGATCTCATTTTTTGTGCAAATATCCAGCTGAGTATGAGCTTATCTGTGTCCCTCAGATGCAAACTATTGATTAAAAAAAGAGACTGAAAAGATTTTGTCGAAACTCTAGTATTTAATGGTTCGAAACCCTTGTATTTAATGGTTCGAAACTCTTGTATTTAATGGTTCGAAACCCTTGTATTTAATGGTTCGAAAGCCTTGTATTTAATGGTTCGAAACCCTTGTATTTAATGGTTCGAAAGCCTTGTATTTAATGGTTCGAAACCCTTGTATTTAATGGTTCGAAAGCCTTGTATTTAATGGTTCGAAACCCTTGTATTTAATGGTTCGAAACCCTTGTATTTAATGGTTCGAAACCCTTGTATTTAATGGTTCGAAAGCCTTGTATTTAATGGTTCGAAAGCCTTGTATTTAATGGTTCGAAACCATTGTTTTTAATGGTTCGAAACCCTTGTATTTAATGGCTCGAAAGCCTTGTATTTAATGGTTCGAAAGCCTTGTATTTAATGGCTCGAAAGCCTTGTATTTAATGGTTCGAAAGCCTTGTATTTAATGGTTCGAAAGCCTTGTATTTAATGGCTCGAAAGCCTTGTATTTAATGGTTCGAAAGCCTTGTATTTAATGGTTCGAAAGCCTTGTATTTAATGGTTCGAAAGCCTTGTATTTAATGGTTCGAAAGCCTTGTATTTAATGGTTCGAAACCCTTGTATTTAATGGTTCGAAACCCTTGTATTTAATGGTTCGAAAGCCTTGTATTTAATGGTTCGAAAGCCTTGTATTTAATGGTTCAAAAGCCTTATATTTAATGGTTCGAAACCCTTGTATTTAATGGTTCGAAACCCTTGTATTAATGATTCGAAACCCTTGTATTTAATGGTGCGAAACCCTTGTATTTAATGGTTTGAAAGCCTTGTATTTAATGGTTCGAAACCCTTGTATTTAATGGTTCGAAACACTTGTATTTAATGGTCCCAAACCCTTGTATTTAATGGTCCCAAACCCTTGTATTTAATGGTTCGAAACCCCTGTATTTAATGGTTCGAAACCCTCGTATTTAATGGTTCGAAACCCTTGTATTTAATGGTTCGAAACCCCTGTATTTAATGGTTCGAAACCCTTGTATTTAATGGTTCGAAACCCTTGTATTTAATGGTTCGAAACCCTCGTATTTAATGGTTCGAAACCCTTGTATTTAATAAAGGCACTGCAATTGCTTTATTCTGAGTTAATCTGAAGTGTGTGTGTGTGTGTGTGTGTGTGTGTGTGTGTGTGTGTGTGTGTGTGTGTGTGTGTGTGTGTGTGTGTGTGTGTGTGTGTGTGTGTGTGTGTGTGTGTGTGTGTGTGTGTGTGTGTGTGGCTAAGGTACTGTGTACTATAATGCACAGTGTGTAGGTTCGAATCCTGCTGTGGACTAAGAGACAATGAAGAGTATTTCATTTCGTAACTGAACAGGCAAGAACTGGAGGGACTGATCCCTAATCTGCACACAGAAATCACTCCCTACGAAAACAAAGGACTTGGTGGGAGATGCAACATACGCCCAATGAAAAGTAGGGGCGCCATTAGTAACATTAAGAGAAAACACCATAAGTGTCCGGGGCCCAAGACTGTTCAACAGCCTCCCACCAGCCATAAGGGGTATAACCAATAGACCTCTGGCTGCCTTCAAGAGGGAGCTGGACAGATACTTAAAGTCAGTGCTGGATCAGCCGGGCTGTGGTTCGTATTTTGCACTACGTGCGGACAGCAGTAACAGCCTAGTTCATCAGGCCCTGATCCACCGGGAGGCCTGGTCATGGATCGGACCGCGGTGGCGGTGATCCCCGGTAAACGTTCTAGCTGCCAGGTAAACGTTCTAGCTGCCAGGTAAACGTTCTAGCTGTCAAATAAACGTCCTACCTGTCAGGTAAACGTTCTGTCAGATAAACGTCCTACCTGACAGGTAAACGTTCTAGCTGTCAGATAAACGTTCTGTCAGATAAACGTTCTAGCTGTCAGATAAACGTCCTACCTGTCAGGTAAACGTTCTGTCAGATAAACGTCCTACCTGACAGGTAAACGTTCTAGCTATCAGATAAACGTTCTAACTGTTAGATAAACGTTCTAGCTGTCAGATAAACGTTCTGTCAGATAAACGTTCTAGCTGTCAAATAAACGCTCTAACTGTCAGATAAACTTTCTAGCTGTCAGGTAAACGTTCTGTCAGATAAACGTCCTACCTAACAGGTAAACGTCCTACCTGTCAGATAAACGTTCTAGCTGTCAGATAAACGTCCTACCTGTCAGGTAAACGTTCTAGCTGTCAGATAAACGTTCTAGCTGTCAGATAAACCTCCTACCTGCCAGGTAAACGTTCTACCTGTCAGATAAACGTTCTAGCTGTCAGATAAACGTTCTAGCTGTCAGATAAACGTCCTACCTGTCAGATAAACGTTCTAGCTGTCAGATAAACGTTCTAGCTGTCAGATAAACGTCCTACCTGTCAGGTAAACGTTCTGTCAGATAAACGTCCTACCTGACAGGTAAACGTTCTAGCTATCAGATAAACGTTCTAACTGTCAGATAAACGTTCTAGCTGTCAGATAAACGTTCTGTCAGATAAACGTTCTAGCTGTCAGATAAACGTCCTACCTGTCAGATAAACGTCCTACCTGTCAGATAAACGTTCTAGCTGTCAGATAAACGTTCTAGCTGTCAGATAAACGTCCTACCTGCCAGGTAAACGTTCTAGCTGTCAGATAAACGTTCTAGCTGTCAGATAAACGTCCTACCTGCCAGGTAAACGTTCTACCTGTCAGATAAACGTCCTACCTGTCAGATAAACGTTCTAGCTGTCAGATAAACGTTCTAGCTGTCAGATAAACGTCCTACCTGTCAGGTAAACGTCCTACCTGCCAGGTAAACGTTCTAGCTGTCAGATAAACGTCCTGTCAGGTAAACGTCCTACCTGCCAGATAAACGTTCTAGCTGTCAGATAAACGTCCTACCTGTCAGGTAAACGTCCTACCTGCCAGATAAACGTTCTAGCTGTCAGATAAACGTCCTACCTGTCAGGTAAACGTCCTACCTGCCAGGTAAACGTCCTACCTGCCAGGTAAACACTGTGAAACACACCCACCAGCCCATTTCCTGATGTTAAGGAAGCGGCCAGCAGGTGCTATGAGCGGCCATAAATCTCCTAGCACACGCTCACGGATTTATTTCATTGCTGGTGTACTAGATTCTAATAACTAGAGTATGACCTGGAAACATAGCTTCTGTTCCCACAGTGTAAATCCCTTGTACAAGAGGGTCGCTGTACACTGTGGGTATTCCCACACTA
Source organism: Cherax quadricarinatus (assembly GCF_038502225.1). Classification (NCBI taxonomy): domain Eukaryota; kingdom Metazoa; phylum Arthropoda; class Malacostraca; order Decapoda; family Parastacidae; genus Cherax; species Cherax quadricarinatus. The sequence continues at coordinate 4,216,111 of NC_091328.1, read as the reverse complement.
CTAAATATTATTATTATTATTATTATTATAATCAAAAAGAAGCGCTAAGCCACAAGGGCTATACAGCGCTGCAGGGTAGGGAAGGAAGCAAGGGAATTGGATGGCAGAAGGGAGGGGGGATGATCAGCAGGTTACAGAAAACAGCGGGGCAGGGGATAGTACGGGGGTAGAGGGTAGCAAGAGATACAAGTAGAAAGGGCTGAAAGTATCAGAATTTGTGAAGTAAGTCAGTCGTTGTCAAAAAGTCAATGAGAGAGTCCGGATGAAAGGTGGGTCCATCAGCGAGAAGGGAAGGTAAAGAGAGAGCAGCGGGGCGAAGACGACGACAGAGGTAAATTCTGCGTGCTCGTTGATAAAGTGGGCAGTCCAACAGAATGTGGCTGACTGATAATGGAGCTTGGCAATTCTCACAGAGAGGAGCAAGACGCCTCTCCATGAGATATCCATGAGTAAGACGAGTATGGCCAATGCGAAGACGGGAGAGAGTAGTCTCCCAACCTCGACACTGGTGATAAGAAGACGGCCAGTAACCTATACTCGGTTTAATAGACTGAAGTTTGTTGCCGAGCATAGTAGACCAACGTTGTTGCCAACGGGTGTGAAGGTGGGAAGATATTACAGCAAAATAGTCCGTACATGGAATACCTCTATAAGAAACTGGTAGGTCATGTACTGCTGACCGCGCAGCAGTGTCTGCCTGTTCATTGCCCTGTACGTCAACATGACCAGGGACCCAACAAAAAACAATATCTTTATGCTTAGTAAAGATGCGGCGTAGCCAAAGTTGGATACGGAGGACTAAGGGGTGAGGTGTATCAAATTTTTGTATAGCCTGTAAAGCACTAAGGGAGTCTGAGACAACCACAAATGATGACACAGGCATAGATGCAATACGGATAAGTGCTGTAAGGATGGCATATAATTCAGCAGTAAAAATACTAGCTGAAGATAGTAAATGCCCTTGTACGACGCTGTCCGGAAACACTGCTGCGAATCCTACGCCGTCAGAAGACTTAGAGCCATCTGTGTACACAGCAATGGCATGAGAATGAGAGTGAAAGTGGTCAAGAAAAAGAGAGCGGGAAGCGACCGTAGACAGTTGGGCTTTCGAGCAAGGGAGGGAGAAAGAACAGACTCGAACAGCTGGAACTTCCCAGGGGGGTAGGGAAAAGTGAGATGCTACATGTACATAGAAAGGTGGTAGTTGAAGAGAAGACAAGAGCGAATGAAGGCGAAGAGAGAAGGGACGGAGTAAGCAGGGGCGGCGAACAAATAAAGAATGTCTACTAATATCAGTGACCATTCTATAAATGGAAGGATTGCGGAGATCATGAGAGCGTACATAGTAGCGCAGGCAATGGGCATCACGGCGATCGGATAAGGATGGAACGTTCGCTTCTGCATAGAGGCTTTCGACAGGGGAAGAGCGAAAAGCACCAAGGCATAAACGTAATCCTTGGTGATGAATGGGGTTAAGGCTAGAGAGAGTAGCAGGAGATGCCGCTGAATAGATCTGGTCACCATAATCAAGTTTCGATAAAATAAGGGTGGAATGTAGGTGAAGGAGGGTTCGACGATCAGCTCCCCACGAAAGATGAGCAAGGGTTTTAAGAAGGTTCAGCCGGCTGTGACAAGTTGCCTTCAGAGAGGTAATGTGAGGTTTCCAGGATAACCTACGATCAAAGAGGAGGCCCAGAAACTTGACTGTATCACGTTCAGGGATACGTGAGCCATAGAGGTACAAAGGATGATTAGAGATGACAGAGCGTCTAGTGAAAGTGATTTGGTGGGTTTTAGTGCTGGAAAATTTAAACCCATGTGTGGTGGCCCAATTGGACACACGGTCGACTGCATGCTGGAGAGAAACTGTAAGGAGGTGACAGTCAGCGCCTGCACAGGCAATAGCGAAGTCATCAACATAGAGTGATGACCAAATATTTGATGGAAGACTAGAGGCCAAATCATTAATAGCAAGGAGAAAAAGTGTTGTGCTCAGAACACATCCCTGGGGGACACCTTCAGCTTGGATAAAGTCCGGGGAGAGCACATTATTAACCCGAACACGGAAATGCCTGTCAGTTAAAAAGTTCTTAAGGAAGGATGGTAGATTGCCTCGAAGGCCTAAGGAGTGGGCTTGGGCTAAAATATTATACCTCCAAGTTGTGTCATATGCCTTCTCAAGGTCAAAAAATATGGCAATAACTGAGTGGTGATTCGCAAAGGCATTACGAACATACGTATCCAAGCGCAGTAAGGGGTCTATGGTAGAACGTCCCTTACGAAAGCCATATTGACGAGTGGAGAGACTGTTGTGTGTCTCTAAATACCACACTAAACGTCTATTTACTAGACGTTCCATTACTTTGCAAACTGCACTGGTAAGAGCAATGGGACGATAGTGGGAGGTTTCATGTCCCGTAGTGCCTGGTTTGCGGAAAGGGAGAACAATGGCAGATTTCCACAGCTGTGGAAGAACTCCTTGTGACCAAATAAGATTGTAAAGGCGTAATAGGACTGCAAGGGCTGACTGATGTAAATGTTGTAGCATACGAATATGAATGTCGTCGGGCCCAGCTGCCGATGATCGACAAGCTGAGAGTGTTGCCTCCAGTTCTTGAAGTGTAAAAGGCACATTATACTGTTCTTCTCTGAGAGAAGAAAAGTCCAAGGGTGCTAACTCTCTGGCAGACTTTGAGGAAAGAAATGAGGGGCATAGATGGAGTCCCTGAGAAATACGGACCAGATGATTGCCAATTTCATTGGCAACATCTAGTGGGTTTGCTATATCAACACCGGCAACCCGCAGAACAGGAGCCGGGTCAGGAGAATATTTACCACTCAGTTTTCGTACTTTTTTCCAGACTGCACTCATAGAGGAAGCAGAGGTGATGGTGGAGACATAATCTCGCCAGCAAGTGCGCTTAGCGTCACGGATGACACGGCGAGCGATCGCACGCTTCTGTTTAAAATCAAGGAGTCGCTCTGTGGTTCTATTGTACCGGTACCTGCCCCATGCAGCGCGTTTCAAACGTACTGCACGAGCACAAGCAGGAGACCACCAAGGCACGCATTTCTGAGAATGCCTGCCCGAAGTTTGGGGTATAGAATGAGAAGCTGCAGTGAAAACGGAGGACGAGAAGAGGTGTAAAAGCTCATCGATGGAGGACGAAGAAGGAACCTCTTTAAAAACAGTCAGGTGTGAACACTACTAAATAGAAGACGGTTGTTAGACTGATGGAAAACGTCGGCCTCTGCTGGTTCAGAGCCACGAAGAGTCAGCCTCTTGTATTCCTCTCTCACCTCCTCTTAGTCTCCACTTTTTCCTTGTATCATTTCCACTTTTTCCTGTTTCCTCTCCCTCCCCTTCTTTTTATCTTATTTATTCACCTATCTATCATCGTCCTCCTCATTTTATGCCTATCTTTGCTCTCTTTGTCTCCTCTTCTTCCTTTTACATCCTTCATCTCATGCTTCTCTGTCTGTCTTTCTCCTGTTTATTCTTCTTTTCGTTTACGCAGCCACCACCGCTTCCTCCTCTTCTCTCCTTCACTACCAAAACTCCCTCCTTCTCTGCCACCTCCTCTTCTTCTTCCTCCTCCTCCTCCTCTTCCACCATCACCTCCTCCTCTTCCTCTTTCTCTTCCTCTTCTTCTTCTTCTTCCTCCTCCTCCTCCTCTTCCTCTTCCTCTTCCTCCTCCTCCTCTTCCACCTTCTCCTCTTCCTCCTACTCCTCTTCCACCTCTTCCTCTTTCTCCTCCTCTTCCACCTCGTCCTCGTCCACCTCCTCCTCCTCCTCCTCCACGCCTACTTCACTAGCTCTATTTACGACCAGATTGGGAGTGTAATTTCATCAATAACAACTTCCTGAACTGCTCTGAGGAATGACTGGTGTAAAGTCGACGCCTGATCGACGTTGATTTACGCTTAGCCAGTCAATAACAAACATTATACGCTTCGCTTGGCGATGGGGTACGATATACGCCGTCAGTCACACCATTACCTAAACACAGGGGTGTAATCAACAGCCTGGTGAGATAAGTGTTTGACTTACATATCTGCTAATAATTCTCAGATCATCACCTCAGGGGTCCGGTTTCAGACCAAACCTCCTAAAAAAAAAAACATGGTGCGGTTGGGGATCGAACTCGCGGCATGTGAGTCACAAAACTCTTAAAGTAGTGAGAATCTTTACCATGATAAATTAGACACATGTGCAACATTTGGGTATCTTTACTGTGAAAACGTTTCGCCACACATTGACTTCATCAGTCTAATACAAAAATTAATGGTTGAAGATCAGAAGGAGTTTGACGTAATCAGTCCCTAGGCCTGGGGTCGATGCAGTTCGTGCAACAGCCTTGAAAAGAGTGACGCAATGAAAAGATTGATGAACTGATTATATGGACTCCAGGCTGAGGGACTGACTACCTCACACACCTTCATTGTATTGAACTGATTAAACCAATGTGTGGCGAAACGTTTCCAGAGTAAAGATACCCAACATGTATCTAATTTATGAACTTGACGGTTTAATGAACCATTTATCCACATCCCTCGCCATGTAACCAAAGTACATAGCGAGTTTCCCACACTGTGTTACGAAACAACGTTAACCATTAGGTTAACCCTACGTTAACCATTACGTTAACCACTACGTTAATGGTATACAATACCGACAAGATGATGAATAGGATACCGCTGCGCCTGTGTTGCAGGTTTCCTCACTCTGAAAGGAAGGCAACATTAATACTGACTAAACACCTCAAAAACTGACTTCGAGACTGAGGGATTGAATGGCTGACACTTTTATTTCTACTTCTACCTCTGTCTCCGGTTTATTTGTTGCCTCCATTTTCAACTGAAGAGGCCTTCTACTCTGAGCGAAACGTTCCGGTAATAAAGATTATATTTATAGACGTGTTTACGTTGACATGGAGTTACTGGGTTTATTGTGTGTGTGTGTGTGTGAGACAGAGAGAGAGAGAGAGAGAGAGAGAGAGAGTGTGTGTGTGTGTGTGTGTGGTTGCAGGGGGTCGAGTCGTAGCACCTGACCCCCTGCCTCTTTGCTGGTCGTTACTAGGTCCACTCTCTCCCTGCTACAGGAGCTTTATCGTACATCTTCTTAAAGCTATGTATGGATCCTGCCTCAACTACATCACTCTCCAGATTGTTCCACTTCCTGACAACTCTGTGACTCTAGAAATACTTCCTAACATCCGTATAATTCATCTGAGTCTTCAACTTCCAACTGTGACCCCTTGTTGCTGTGTCCCATTTCTGGAACATCCTGTCTACCTTGTCGATTCCTCTCAGAATTTTATACGTCGTTATCATATCCCCCTATCTCTCCTGTCATCCAGTGTCGTCAAGTGTGTGTGTGTGTGTGTGTGTGTGTGTGTGTGTGTGTGTGTGTGTGTGTTTACATGTCACATCTACATATATCTTCAACCTTATTCACACAGGTTATTTTTGAAGTCACTCTCGTAAGACTGATAAGTTCTTCCAAGGCTGTCATTATTGCATCTGCAATACTCTCGTGTGAATGCAACACACAGCACTTCTGCTTAAACATCCATCTAAAAAAAAATTTTGACTTGAGTCATGCTGCAAATTTATGATCCGATCTTCACGTACTCACACCACCAAACAAAACAGGATATATACAAAGAAAGGTATTTACCTTTCAGGGTATTTACACCTGGTTGAGTTCACAATTCAGTGTATATATACACCGAGATTTGTTTACTTTTCAGCGTATATACTCCAAGAGGCGTGTACCTCACACTGTACATATTTTGAGAGTTTACTTAAGCCCCTTATATATATATATATATATATATATATATATATATATATATATATATATATATATATATATATATATATATATATATATATATATATATCTTTCTTTCAACAAACGGCCGTATCCCACCGAGGCAGGGTGGCCCAAAAAGAAAAACAAAAGTTTCTCTTTTTAAATTTAGTAATTTATACAGGAAAAGGGGTTACTAGTCCCTTGCTCCCGGCATTTTAGTCGCCTCTTACAACACGCATGGCTTACGGAGGAAGAATTCTGTTCTACTTCCCCATGGAGATAAGAGGAAATAAACAAGATTAAGAACTAGAAAGAAAATAGAAGAAAACCCAGAGGGGTGTGTATATATATGCTTGTACATGTATGTGTAGTGTGACCTAAGTGTAAGTAGAAGTAGCAAGACGTACCTGAAACCTTGCATGTTTATGAGACAGAAAAAAGACACCAGCAATCCTACCATCATGTGAAACAATTACAGGTTTCCGTTTTACACTCACTTGGCAGGACGGTTTACCTCCCTGGGCGGTTGCTGTCTACCAACCTATTACCACAGGACGGTAGTACCTCCCTGGGTGGTTGCTGTCTACCAACCTACTACCACAGGACGGTAGTACCTCCCTGGGCGGTTGCTGTCTACCAACCTACTACCACATGACGGTAGTACCTCCCTGGGTGGTTGCTGTCTACCAACCTATTACCACAGGACGGTAGTACCTCCCTGGGTGGTTGCTGTCTACCAACCTATTACCACAGGACGGTAGTACCTCTCTGGGTGGTTGCTGTCTACCAACCTATTACCACAGGACGGTAGTACCTCCCTGGGTGGTTGCTGTCTACCAACCTACTACCACAGGACGGTAGTACCTCCCTGGGTGGTTGTTGTCTACCAAACTACTACCACAGGACGGTAGTACCTCCCTGGGTGGTTGTCTACGACACTAATACAACAGGACGGTGTACTACCAACCTACTACCACAGGACGGTAGTACCTCCCTGGGTGATTGCTGTCTACCAACCTACTACCACAGGACGGTAGTTCCTCCCTGGGTGGTTGCTGTCTACCAACCTACTACTACAGGACGGTAGTACCTCCCTGGGTGGTTGCTGTCTACCAACCTACTACCACAGGACGGTAGTACCTCCCTGGGTGGTTGCTGTCTACCAGAAAAAAGAAAGTGTATCTTCACGCATGGTTTACGGCTTGTGTGTGTGTACATATATACACAAGAATACAGGATGATAGTCTCTCAGTGCATACTGCAAGCCTTAACTCGGTAATGATACAGAGTTATCAGTTTTGACAGTGGCTAAGATTCCCCCTCCCCCCCGAGACAATTTCCTCACAGGTGACAGTCATAATAGGTTCTCAGGGAAGGAAGTGTGGAGGGGAGAGTGTGTAATGGTCCCGCTCATGGATGGCAGGGTTTTCTCATATGCAAAAGCTCACTGGACACTCATAATTTCTCGGTGAGATTCCGTGGGAGTTTCTCTCGGATGAGCTTCCATACGATTACTCTGTTCGTGTGGGAGGGAGAACGGGAGGCGGAGGAGGAGGAGGAGGATCTGTTCGTGTGGGAGGCAGAACGGGAGGCGATGGAGCAGGAGGAGGATCTCTGTTGGCGAAATCAGTTGCTGGAATCAACCAGAGTCCTGCAGATGATGCAGCAAGAGGTCAACGTCTGGTATATAGGGGCATGGTCCAACCTGATCTCTCTTCCCCCTAAACAACGGTGACCAGTGCTGCGTTTGGTCTGTGACTGCCCTCGCAGACCACACCCCTGGAGACCAAATGATTTATATAGATAGCATTTTCTTCCTACTTAACGTGCAGAGGGAAATCGCTTTGAATGTATATATTGAAAAAATACATCCAGTGCCCTGTTAGAGAAGAAAAATTCTATCTAACAAATGTATAAAGTGCGACAACAGAGTAACAGAGCAACAGGAGAAAAAGAGAGAGATGGATGGACCTCTAGGAAGGTTTCTTGCCATTACTGCAATTAATACTGAGCCAATGAGAGTGTAAATTATTTGCACAGGCATTAGTAAAAGGAAATTACGATAGCTGATCAGTAGACAGATCAGTTAGACAATAACTCTGTGAAAGATGAAACAATTCGTAGTTTCCAAGTTGGAATGCATATAAATGATACGGGAAACCTACAAGTTAATAAATTAGACTGAGAGACTGATTACCCCAAACTTCTTCTGATCTTCATTTTTCTTTTTTGTATTGGACTGATGAAGTCACTGTGTAGTGAAACGTTTCCACAATGAAGATACCCAAGTGTTGTACATGTTTCTGATTCAAAGAGCTGAAGATCAAAGCCTGAAAGTTTAATTTATCAGACTGGGACTGGAACCATGACTCAAACCCAGCAACCACAATTAAACGAATACATTTAGAGCCGTATAGCAACAAACACGCACACACACACACACACACACACACACACACACACACACACACACACACACACACACACACACACACACACACAAACCCGTGACAACAGAGATGCGCATGTTACGATCGAAGACATTTGCATCCGGAATCTCGTGAACACGACACACACACACACTAAAAAAATAAAAGATCACAGAGCTCATTTTCCGCGCCCAAAGAGGTGAAAAATGGCCCTTCTGGTGGTGTCACGCTTCCCACATTATGCCACGCTGGAATATTTTCTGGTATTGTGATAGCAGAGACGCAGGTTGGATTACAGTGATCGATGCTGAGGCTAGCGTAGGGGGTGATTTTCTTATGATGACACGGAACTGAGTGGAATGTAAGAGGAAGATGGTAAGGGGAAGAGATAAAGAAGAGAAGATGAAGAAGAAAAGATGCAGAAGAAGAGATGATGAGGCGATGCGCAGTGCTTAGGTGTTATTTTGACAAAACTTCTGGCAGTGAAAACACCCAGGTGTTGTGCATATGTACAACAACTTATTGGTACTGTGTACCATTAAAGTGATAGAAAGATGTCAGGAGACATAAAGAAGGGAAGATGAGATTAAGACACATGTGCAACATCTGTTCTACTATGGTGCTCTTCGCACCTACTCCTAGGTTGAGGGACTGATTACCTCATCTTCTGTATATAGTTCTACTGTCTTCAAGCTATGTCCTAGAATTTGTATTGATAAAGCCACTGGATGGCGAAACGTCTACAATAAAGATACCCAGATGTTGCACATGTGTCTTAATCTCATCTTGTCGGTATTATATACCATTCGTACACAAGAAGGGAAGAGATGAACAAAGTGGGGAATAAATGAAAGGTACGAGAGAGAAAAGTGATGAAAGAAGATAACAGAGATGGTAAAATTAAAATATACTTCTCTAACTCGGAGGTTATTAGCTGAGAAGCACTGAACCACTGTTTAACTTGCTGCTGCCTCTCGTGTAGTCCTGCAGGAGTAGGCCGAGGAAGCGTCGACTCCTTTACCAGGTCGTCCTTGGTGACACATCAGCACCGATACCAAGTGATTATTTGTAGGAAATCCCAATGTTATACATCCTTGATTCACACACACACACACACACACACACACACACACCTTGATCCGAGGTCTATGGCTAGAAGCATAAAGTTTTGTTTGCTAGCAAATAGTCTAGAAATGGACTAAGACCCCTCCTGTCTCCCATGTACTTCCTAGTATCGTCAGCAAACGCCACGAGCACTCAAGAAAAGGTTAATCTATCTGCAGACTATTTTGTCTGACAAGATGCAAGTCCTAGATTATACTGCCAAAGGAGAATGTAGTAAAGAAAAGCATATTAGAGGGCTTGAAGAGAAGGATTTAAGAATGGAGAATCTTGCATTACGGATTTACCTTCGAAATAGCTGGGATGATTGTCATAAGTATCAAGTATGACAGTAATACAGGAAGGCTGTTTCACCCTTGTTTACCACGAGATATGTAAGATCTTGGAGTAATATGAGGCGAGGCAGAGATTGCGCTGTACTTCTGATTAGCTGGGAGCTTCATTTCTCACTTTGTGGTAGATGGCACTAGTAGGATTAAAGTAATTATTACATTCCTCCAATTCGCGGGATGCTGCTTCAAAGAAGAGTCGGAGGCTAGTTAGCATCTTTTGATATTATTCGACTGTAAACGGGATTTCATAAAAGGTCCCTTTGCCGCTGATTTCCAAACAGGCGCGTTGAACAGACGGCCAGCAGGGATATGTGGCCTCAGATCAGTCTGCGTAGGAAGAAGTAGCGCTGCCGGCCAATAGCACTGGGCCTTACAAGTGCCACGGAGCACGTATGACACCCGGGAGTCCTAGCACAACTAGAAACGCTAGGAATGTACGACTCCTTTTTATCTAATAATTAAATCTACATGCTAGGAGCTAAGGGGACACTTAGCAGATATATATATATATATATATATATATATATATATATATATATATATGAGAGAGAGAGAGAGAGAGAGAGAGAGAGAGAGAGAGAGAGAGAGAGAGAGAGAGAGAGAGAGAGAGAGAGAGAGAGAGAGAGAGAGAGAGAGAGAGAGCGAGAGAGAGAGAGAGAGAGAGAGAGAGAGAGAGAGAGAGAAAATCCTTACCTGTAAATAGCTTGTCAATAAAGCTAGGGATCCTTAACCTAACCTTATCAAACCCTGTGTAAAAAAGAGAGAGAGAGAGAGAGACAGAGACAGAGACAGAGAGAGAATGAGAATACAAGATAATGAGAGGTCTCACATAAAACTGACACTACATAGTTTCTCCTGAGCACTGAAGCACATACAGTATATGCAAGACTGTGGGAAACAGTGAGACGTTTCTTATTGCAGCCATTAGGGAGCGGGAGAATACTATTATGATTAAAGAAAATTCGAGAGCCAAAAACCCACCCGAGTGAGATTTGTATTGTAGTTAATGACCGGTGTTCGATAATGACGCTGGAGCCAGTAGCTGTTAGACCGTCAGCAGAACGACACAGGAAGAGCACTCACGCTCTCTCAGCCACGTGCCGGAAACCCTGGGCTCTTTTTGCTTGGAGGAAGCTGGCGTCCTCCAAGCTGCTCTTCGGCGAAGAGCAGCTTGGAGGAAAGTCGCCCCGACTCTTCGGCTTGGAGGAACAATGTCTCGTCTCCTTGACATAGAGGAGCTTAGAGAAACACGGTCCACGCTTCGTTTCACCCTCCCCGTTCCCATAGACACCCTTATTGAATACAACTTTATGCTGGGTAATTCACGATGATTCCTTATTTTTCTTAGCTAAATGTAATAATAAGGTGGTAAAGATACCCAGATAGTAAAAGGGACTGATTACCTCAAATTCAACATCTATTTTCAAAGTTCTTCTTTATATTGGACTGATGAAGCCATAGCGAAATGTTTCCTCAATAAAGATTCCAAATTGTTGCACAAGTTTTCGGCTTTCTAAACATATCACATCAGTAAAGACACCCAGGCGTTTTACATGTTTTATTAATCAGACTTAATTATCGTAAATAACGTGGGTACCAAGTACACTACCAGGCCACGCCATTACCTCTCAGGACTTGACACTAAACGCGACACTGACAATAAAACGCGATCGTAAACAAAGGGAAACTTTAGTTCAGTTATAACAGGCTCACAACCCATGTGACCAGGGTTCGCTTCTCAGACACATCTCACACTTGTTGCCCCCCCCTTTTTCCTGTAAACAGTCTGGTGGCGTCGTTGGTTGTAGTAGTGTACCACGTTTGTGTTGGGCTATGGAATGGGATGAGAATATAGAGGTGACTAAAGCTGGAGACAAAAGAAACAGTACAGAGGTAAAGATGATGTGATCTATCCATTAGCCTTCAACACAGAGTATCTTTTAAGTGAAGATGTGAGTAGAAGTTTCAATACACAGCTTCACTTAAATGAAACACTAGAAGAATGTCGAGTAAAAAATTATCAGAAACTGCGATGCTAATATCCGAGAAAGAGCTCAAGACCCTTGAAAGTTCGTAATGTTAGTGTGACACTAATTAGCGGAAGTTGTAAGAATGCGGGTAACGCTAAAACCAACGCGACATTCTGAAGGTTGAATGTCGCTCATCTCCGCTGAACGTATGTTGCAAGAATGTTCGTTAAACTAAAACTTATCAGATATTCTCGTAACTTAAGGGAAATACAGAGGACACACCAGGAACCCAGTACGAGTCTTAGGAAAACGACGCATAAAAGAACGACCCAAAAGTAACATGACGACCCACACCATGCTATCAAAACTTTGAGGCCCAGTCCCTGGACCCATTATGTACCTCTGTAATCTTTTGACTACCGCCCACAGGATGGGTATGGGGTGCATAATAAACATATTAAACTAAGACCCACACATTACCGAGGATAATTAACAGATGGCCACACGAATCGCACGAAAGTCAGAGCCTCGTAGGTAAAAATCTTAGTAGCTAAAAAAATAATTGGTAAAAATTAATAGGCATAAAATATTAATAGATAAAAAATAATGGGTAAAATATTTATAGATAAAAACATTAAAAGGTGAAAGTATTATTTAATAGGTAACACCTAACGACTCATGGGTAAGTCCAGTACGACACAGTTAAGCCAACATGAATCACAGGTTATTCACCTTGACTCACCAGCAGAGAAGCCTATTCAAGAGTCATGCACAGGTAACCGCTTGTGAGTCATGCAGAGGCAGGAAGTAGATATGAACGAAACAACAATAATAATGAAATAAACTAGACAATTTAGACCACCTAACGACCGTATAATAAGCTCTTCAAGTTTTCCCCTTGAAAATATATATCACGGTACACAATATTCTTAATGTGTGTGTACTCACCTAGTTGAGGTTGCAGGGGTCGAGTCCTAGCTCCTGGCCCCGCCTCTTCACTGATCGCTACTAGGTCACTGTATGTGTGTGTGTGTGTGTGTGTACTCACCTATTTGTGGTTGCAGGGGTCGAGTCCTAGCTCCTGGCCCCGCCTCTTCACTGGTCGCTACTAGGTCACTGTATATGTGTGTGTGTGTGTGTGTGTGTGTGTGTGTGTGTGTGTGTGTGTGTGTGTGTACTCACCTAGTTGAGGTTGCAGGGGTCGAGTCCTAGCTCCTGGCCCCGCCTCTTCACTGGTCGCTACTAGGTCACTGTATGTGTGTGTGTGTGTGTGTGTGTGTGTGTGTGTGTGTGTGTGTGTACTCACCTATTTGTGGTTGCAGGGGTCGATTCATAGCTCCTGGCCCCGCCTCTTCACTGGTCGCTACTAGGTCACTGTATATATGTGTGAGTGTTTTGTGTGTGTGTGTGTGTGTGTGTGTGTGTGTGCGTGTGTGTGTGTGTGTGTGTACTCACCTATTTGTGGTTGCAGGGGTCGATTCATAGCTCCTGGCCCCGCCTCTTCACTGGTCACTACTAGGTCACTGTATATATGTGTGAGTGTTTTGTGTGTGTGTGTGTGTGTGTGTGTGTGTGTGTGTGTGTGTGTGTGCGTGCGTGTGTGTGTGTGTGTACTCACCTATTTGTGGTTGCAGGGGTCGATTCATAGCTCCTGGTCCCGCCTCTTCACTGATCGCTACTAGGTCCTCTCCCCCCCCTGCTCCATGAGCTTAATCGTACCTCGTCTTAAAACTGTGTATGGTTCCTGCCTCCACCTACGTCACTTACCAGACTATTCGACTTCCTGGCAACTCTCTGACTAAAGAAATACTTCCTAACATCTCTCTGACACATCCAAGTCCTTCAGCTTCCAATTGTGCCCTATTATCATGAGTGCTCCTGCCCTAATAACCGGAATATTTCACCGCCATTAACAGGGGTATTTGCTCCCCATTAATTGAAACATTCCTTCCCCATTAACCTGGAAGTTTCACCCAGCCAATTGCTCATTCACTATTCTTTTTATTGCTTCCTTCACTGACGGAAGAAACAAGGCGAAATGATAGAAGCAATTACCACACGTCTCTTCCTTCGCAAGAGGGAGACAATGCAAGTTAGAGTTCCGCCGAGAGACACAGTATATACTTATGGAACTTTAGAAGGTACTAATACGTTGTTTAAGTGTTACCTGCCCTGAAAGTAGTGTTCCTCCTGACGCTCCCGTTGCTTAAGGATTGATTAATGCACTTTGATTCGAGCAAGATGCAATGCTTCTGGGAAGCGGAAACGGGGAGGGTCACGTTTGGGAAGATGCCATTAGTAGGGGGAACATTTCGCTCGGTGTAGAGCTTAAATGAGGGCTTGGTTAACTTCTGCACCGCGCGAAACGTTGTCACGATTAAACGTTCTACCACAGACGATTGTGAGAAACAGGCTCACGTTTGGGAGGACCACTTTAAATGGGCAACGTTTCGCTCTGTGTAGAGCTTAGTCCAGACTTGGTCAGCGTCTTCACTGAGCGAAACGGCATCACGTTGGAAAGCTCTCTGCCGCTCTTCCCTGAGGGAAAGCAGTCAGGGACTGACAAGTCCGATTGTATCAGGACTCCCTTCCACTCTGCACCGCATAGAGATGACATTAAAAGCCGTATACACTAAGATATGTATGTCTCTCAGTGTTTATAAACGCATGAGATATAATTATTCTTGTCGCAATGGCTCATGGGTAACGTATGGAATTAAAATCATATTAATTAGTCAAACAGAGACGACAGGAGGCGAGAATGACTCTTGTAAGTAGTTGTCGCAAGGATGAGGATCGTAAGAGCCTGTCGCAAGAATGAGGATCGTAAGAGCCTGTTGCAAGAATGAGGATCGTAAGAGCCTGTCGCAAGAATGAGGATCGTAAGAGCCTGTCGCAAGAATGAGGATCGTAAGAGCCTGTCGCAAGAATGAGGATCATAAAAGGCTGTCGCAACAATGAATATCGTAAGAAGTTATCGCAAGAATGAGGATCATAAGAAGTTATCGCAAGAATGAGGATCATAAGAGGTTGTCGCAAGAACGAGGATCGTTCTCAGTGGTCATGTTCTCTAAAAGGCGCAGAAAATGGCTACAACAAACAGTCCATGTCTGCAACAAGTGAAGATCACCTTCCGAAAACGTCACAGCAGTTGGAACTGTTCCTCCCTCAAACGTCACAGCAGTTGGAACTGTTCCTCCCTCAAACGTCACAGCAGTTGGAACTGTTCCTCCCTCAAACGTCACAACAGTTGGAACTGTTCCTCCCTCAAACGTCACAGCAGTTGGAACTGTTCCTCCCTCAAACGTCACAGCAGTTGGAACTGTTCCTCCCTCAAACGTCACAACAGTTGGAACTGTTCCTCCCTCAAACGTCACAGCAGTTGGAACTGTTCCTCCCTCAAACGTCACAGCAGTTGGAACTGTTCCTCCCTCAAACGTCACAGCAGTTGGAACTGTTCCTCCCTCAAACGTCACAGCAGTTGGAACTGTTCCTCCCTCAAACGTCACAGCAGTTGGAACTGTTCCTCCCTCAAACGTCACAGCAGTTGGAACTGTTCCTCCCTCAAACGTCGCAACAGTTGGAACTGTTCCTCCCTCAAACGTCACAACAGGTGTAACAACTTCAAAAGAAAACGTCCCAGCAGGTAGCACTGCTGTTCTGCTCACAGTGTCTGCTCCAGACAGGAGGTTTTCCATCAACGGAAAATAACATCGAAATTTCTTCCCAGAATACCACAACACAGATGGCAAAATACCAGTATCCGGAGTGTGATTCGTTTAGTTCTTTCTCGCTCTTGAGGGGCAGCAAACGTCTTGAACGATTAGCAGACGAAGGATCGAGCCTCCACGACTTGGCCTGGATGACCCACACTGGCTGATTGGTTAATGGTAGTTAAAGTTTGTCAACTACACGAGGGGTCGTTAAGGCTGTATGTCACCTATTCACCACCAGTCACAAATACTTAAAACCTGAAATATAGATTAATTAAAAATCTCAGTATATATACCTTGAAATATACACTATACGATGTGTATATATACCTTGAAATATACACTATACGGTGTGTATATATACCTTGAAAGATACACTAAACGGTGTGTATATATACCTTGAAATATACACTATACGGCGTGTATATATACCTTGAAATATACACTATACGGTGTATATATACCTTGAAATATACACTATACGGTGTGCATATATACCTTGAAATATACACTATACGGTGTGTATATATACCTTGAAATATACACTATACAGTGTGTATATATACCTTGAAATATACACTATACGGTGTGTATATATACCTTGAAATATACACTATACGGTGTGCATATATACCTTGAAATATACACTATACGGTGTGCATATATACCTTGAAATATACACTATACAGTGTGTATATATACCTTGAAATATACACTATACGGTGTGCATATATACCTTGAAATATACACTATACGGTGTGTATATATACCTTGAAATATACACTATACGGTGTGTATATATACCTTGAAATATACACTATACGGTGTGTATATATACCTTGAAATATACACTATACGGTGTGTATATATACCTTGAAATATACACTATACGGTGTGTATATATACCTTGAAATATACACTATACGGTGTGTATATATACCTTGAAATATACACTATACGGTGTGTATATATACCTTGAAATATACACTATACGGTGTGTATATATACCTTGAAATATACACTATATGGTGTGTATATATACCATGAAATATACACTATACGGTGTGTATATATACCTTGAAATATACACTATACGGTGTGTATATATACCTTGAAATATACACTATACGGTGTGTATATATACCTTGATTATTATTATAATCAAAAAGAAGCGCTAAGCCACAAGGGCTATACAGCGCTGCAGGGTAGGGAAGGAAGCAAGGGAATTGGATGGCAGAAGGGAGGGGGGATGATCAGCAGGTTACAGAAAACAGCGGGGCAGGGGATAGTACGGGGGTAGAGGGTAGCAAGAGATACAAGTAGAAAGGGCTGAACGTATCAAAATTTGTGGAGTAAGTCAGTCGTTGTCAAAAAGTCAATGAGAGAGTCCGGATGAAAGGTGGGTCCATCAGCGAGAAGGGAAGGTAAAGAGAGAGCAGCGGGGCGAAGACGACGACAGAGGTAAATTCTGCGTGCTCGTTGATAAAGTGGGCAGTCCAACAGAATGTGGCTGACTGATAATGGAGCTTGGCAATTCTCACAGAGAGGAGCAAGACGCCTCTCCATGAGATATCCATGAGTAAGACGAGTATGGCCAATGCGAAGACGGGAGAGAGTAGTCTCCCAACCTCGACACTGGTGATAAGAAGACGGCCAGTAACCTATACTCGGTTTAATAGACTGAAGTTTGTTGCCGAGCATAGTAGACCAACGTTGTTGCCAACGGGTGTGAAGGTGGGAAGATATTACAGCAAAATAGTCCGTACATGGAATACCTCTATAAGAAACTGGTAGGTCATGTACTGCTGACCGCGCAGCAGTGTCTGCCTGTTCATTGCCCTGTACGTCAACATGACCAGGGACCCAACAAAAAACAATATCTTTATGCTTAGTAAAGATGCGGCGTAGCCAAAGTTGGATACGGAGGACTAAGGGGTGAGGTGTATCAAATTTTTGTATAGCCTGTAAAGCACTAAGGGAGTCTGAGACAACCACAAATGATGACACAGGCATAGATGCAATACGGATAAGTGCTGTAAGGATGGCATATAATTCAGCAGTAAAAATACTAGCTGAAGATAGTAAATGCCCTTGTACGACGCTGTCCGGAAACACTGCTGCGAATCCTACGCCGTCAGAAGACTTAGAGCCATCTGTGTACACAGCAATGGCATGAGAATGAGAGTGAAAGTGGTCAAGAAAAAGAGAGCGGGAAGCGACCGTAGACAGTTGGGCTTTCGAGCAAGGGAGGGAGAAAGAACAGACTCGAACAGCTGGAACTTCCCAGGGGGGTAGGGAAAAGTGAGATGCTACATGTACATAGAAAGGTGGTAGTTGAAGAGAAGACAAGAGCGAATGAAGGCGAAGAGAGAAGGGACGGAGTAAGCAGGGGCGGCGAACAAATAAAGAATGTCTACTAATATCAGTGACCATTCTATAAATGGAAGGATTGCGGAGATCATGAGAGCGTACATAGTAGCGCAAGCAATGGGCATCACGGCGATCGGATAAGGATGGAACGTTCGCTTCTGCATAGAGGCTTTCGACAGGGGAAGAGCGAAAAGCACCAAGGCATAAACGTAATCCTTGGTGATGAATGGGGTTAAGGCTAGAGAGAGTAGCAGGAGATGCCGCTGAATAGATCTGGTCACCATAATCAAGTTTCGATAAAATAAGGGTGGAATGTAGGTGAAGGAGGGTTCGACGATCAGCTCCCCACGAAAGATGAGCAAGGGTTTTAAGAAGGTTCAGCCGGCTGTGACAAGTTGCCTTCAGAGAGGTAATGTGAGGTTTCCAGGATAACCTACGATCAAAGAGGAGGCCCAGAAACTTGACTGTATCACGTTCAGGGATACGTGAGCCATAGAGGTACAAAGGATGATCAGAGATGACAGAGCGTCTAGTGAAAGTGATTTGGTGGGTTTTAGTGCTGGAAAATTTAAACCCATGTGTGGTGGCCCAATTGGAAACACGGTCGACTGCATGCTGGAGAGAAACTGTAAGGAGGTGACAGTCAGCACCTGCACAGGCAATAGCGAAGTCATCAACATAGAGTGATGACCAAATATTTGATGGAAGACTAGAGGCCAAATCATTAATAGCAAGGAGAAAAAGTGTTGTGCTCAGAACACATCCCTGGGGGACACCTTCAGCTTGGATAAAGTCCGGGGAGAGCACATTATTAACCCGAACACGGAAATGCCTGTCAGTTAAAAAGTTCTTAAGGAAGGATGGTAGATTGCCTCGAAGGCCTAAGGAGTGGGCTTGGGCTAAAATATTATACCTCCAAGTTGTGTCATATGCCTTCTCAAGATCAAAAAATATGGCAATAACTGAGTGGTTATTCGCAAAGGCATTACGAACATACGTATCCAAGCGCAGTAAGGGGTCTATGGTAGAACGTCCCTTACGAAAGCCATATTGACGAGTGGAGAGACTGTTGTGTGTCTCTAAATACCACACTAAACGTCTATTTACTAGACGTTCCATTACTTTGCAAACTGCACTGGTAAGAGCAATGGGACGATAGTGGGAGGTTTCATGTCCCGTAGTGCCTGGTTTGCGGAAAGGGAGAACAATGGCGGATTTCCACAGCTGTGGAAGAACTCCTTGTGACCAAATAAGATTGTAAAGGCGTAATAGGACTGCAAGGGCTGACTGATGTAAATGTTGTAGCATACGAATATGAATGTCGTCGGGCCCAGCTGCCGATGATCGACAAGCTGAGAGTGTTGCCTCCAGTTCTTGAAGTGTAAAAGGCACATTATACTGTTCTTCTCTGAGAGAAGAAAAGTCCAAGGGTGCTAACTCTCTGGCAGACTTTGAGGAAAGAAATGAGGGGCATAGATGGAGTCCCTGAGAAATACGGACCAGATGATTGCCAATTTCATTGGCAACATCTAGTGGGTTTGCTATATCAACACCGGCAACCCGCAGAACAGGAGCCGGGTCAGGAGAATATTTACCACTCAGTTTTCGTACTTTTTTCCAGACTGCACTCATAGAGGAAGCAGAGGTGATGGTGGAGACATAATCTCGCCAGCAAGTGCGTTTAGCGTCACGGATGACACGGCGAGCGATCGCACGCTTCTGTTTAAAATCAAGGAGTCGCTCTGTGGTTCTATTGTACCGGTACCTGCCCCATGCAGCGCGTTTCAAACGTACTGCACGAGCACAAGCAGGAGACCACCAAGGCACGCATTTCTGAGAATGCCTGCTCGAAGTTTGGGGTATAGAATGAGAAGCTGCGGTGAAAACGGAGGATGAGAAGAGGTGTAAAAGCTCATCGATGGAGGACGAAGAAGGAACCTCTTTAAAAACAGTCAGGTGTGAGTAAAGGTTCCAATTTGCCCGATTAAATTGCCAGCGTGGGGTGCGAAGAGGTGGCGAATATGAAGGGGAAGTAAGAATGATTGGGAAATGATCACTGTCATGTAAGTCCGGGAGAACAGACCAAGTAAAGTCTAATGCGGCGGAGGAAGAGCAAACTGAGAGATCGATGCAAGAGAGAGTATGAGTCCGAGGATCAAAATGGGTGTGAGTACCTGTATTTAAAACATGGAGGGGGTGGGTGGCAAGAAAAGCCTCTAACTGAATTCCACGGGAATCACAGTGAGACCCTCCCCAGAGGAAATGGTGGGCATTAAAATCACCAAGTAACAGAATTGGTGGCGGTAATGACGAAACAAGGAAGGCAAAATCCGGAATAGATAATGCCCGAGAAGGAGAGAGATATAAAGAACAGAGCGTATACCACCTATGTAAGTGGATACGGGCTGCTGTGTAATGCAGCGAAGTATGAACAAATAGCTGATGGTACGGAATATCAGTGCGGAGAAGAAGGGCACTTTCATTAAAGGTCCCATCAGGAAAAGGATCTGAAGAATACAATAAATTATAGCCTGAGATGTGAGAAATAACAGCAGAGTGTAATTTTGGTTCCTGTAAGCAAACACCAACAGGGGCAAACTGGGAGAGTAACATCTGAAGCTCACCCCGATTACCCCTGAGGCCACGTATATTCCACTGTAAAAAGGCCATGAATGGCAATGATAAAGATACTTGAAATCCGCAGGTAAGGGTTCCTACGGACTAGGAGGGTTAGAAAAGTCCACATGCGGAGGCAGTGGAAAATGTTCAAGCAGCGAAGGAACGGTGCGCTGTGAAGAAAGGAGTTGCGCAGATGGAGCAGAGGAGAGAGAAAGAGCGGAAGGTGGATCAGTGTCCATTGATGGTTTGGTCTCTGCAATATATTCAGAGATTGCTTCAAGTGTTTCAGAATTCAGAGATGTTGTATGGGAGACAATATTGGGAATGGTAGGGGGAGGATGAGTAAAGATTGGAACTGTATTGGACTGTACCAAGGTAGGGGGGGGGCGAAAGGGTGGAGGGAACTGGAGAAGCGTGGCAGGGGACAGAAGAGACAGGAACCTGGGAGGTAGCAGAAGAGGAAGAAACTTGGGAGGGAACAGGGGAGGAAGGTACATTACGAGGAGGAGGGTGAACCTCTGCACTTGTAACTGAGCCAGTGAGAGGGGAAGAACTAGGGACAGAGACAGGGAGGGTAAAATGAGGAGGTGGAAGATGGGTAGGAGGTGTTACCGGACCTTTTTTTGACTTTTGAGAAGTAGAGGGACGATTGGGAAGAGGTGTCGTACGAGGTCTCGTCGATACTGAGGCTTGTAAGAGAGAACTCGAAGAAGCGAGATTAGACTGAGGCGTTGAAGTAGGGACGTCTGAGCCGAGGACAGCAAAAGGATTAGATACAGGAGTGATTATGGGAGAGGTAACCACAGAGGTGGGTGTAGAAGATGGGATACCAGAAGTGGGGGGACGTTTTGAAACACGGGAATAAGAAACACGTGGGAGTCTCCCTTGGAGGCGGAGATGAGAAACTGCCATGGCATAAGGGAGACCTTCTGTCTCTTTGAGGTAACGGATTTCCCGCTCGTTTAAATAGACCTGACAACGGCGAGAGTACGAAGGGTGAGCCTCATGACAGTTAAGGCAAGAGGGAGATCGATTGCAAGACGTATTAGAATGGTCATCGGCACCACAGACTGGGCATTCGGCGATAGATCTGCAATATTTCGCTGGATGGCCAAATCGCCAGCAATTTCTACACTGTTGTGGTGTAGGGATCACCTTTCGAACTTGTAACCGATGTCCTGCTATATAAACTGAGGATGGGAGTTCTCGGCTGTCAAAAGTTAAACGAGCCACATTGCTAGGGTATCGTCTCCGCCCACGGGCAGGAAGAACGTAAGTGTCTACCTTGAGGATTGGGAGATCTTGGAGTTCCAGCTGTTCTAGAATGTCGGTGCCACATGTCTGGAAATTTTGTTGAACTATGGTATGGGGCAGAATAACGGTACCACTACAAGAATTGAGGGAATGATGTTTTTCAAGGGTGACAGGAACAGTATCTATATGGGAAAGACGAGAGAGCTCACGAGCCTGGGTAGCATTCTGTACGGTAATGATGCGCGTACCGCTCTTAAGAGCATGAAAAGAAATATCTTTACCAACATGGCGTAGGAGTGCCTTGCCAATACTATGGTCAGAAAGATAGGCAGTAGAGGAAGTTGGTCGTAAAGTGAAGAATTTAGTCCACTGTTCAGTCTGAAACTGAGCGTGGAAAGGTAGTGAAGGACGTGTCGATCTTTTCTGAGAAGAACGAGAAGGTGAAGGTGGAGAAGTATCATCAGCAGGTAATTGTCGTTGACGTTTAGGCGTGGGACCAGAGTTGGTCCGACGTGGAACGGGTCGGCGATTTGAAAATTGCCGCACCGTAGAGGGAGAGGCCGGAAGCATAGTCAGAGGAGAGCGAAGGTCTGGTAAATCGAAGGAGTCAGTCGAGGCCTCAGTACCTGAAGCAGGTGAGGAAACAGCACCGGCAATAGGTACAGAGGCATGAGGAATGTCTGAAGAGTGGTCCAAAGACGAGGCGGGGTCAGAACGGGGTGCGGTATCAAGAAGGGGCCCGGGGGTACCAGGTTCATGGACTAGGGCTGCCATGGTTAGGTTACTTCTTTCTTTTTGTTTTTAAGAAAAAAAAAGAAAGAAGAAAAGAAAATAAAAATAAAAAAAAGAAAAAAAAAGGGGGGACCGGGGAGGGATAGTTCCTAGGAGGAATGAAAGGGCCAGAAATCTCCCTCCGCGCCCAAGAGGACTCGACACCGCTAGTAGCGCAGATGCAGCATGGAACCCGTGCCATACCCTACCCTTCATGCCAGTAAACCAGCAATCTGGGATAGCAACCTCACATCTGCCGAGCTACCTCGGTGGACAAAAGAGAGGGCGGCCGGATATCCGCCACAAAGCATACCTCCTTCAGCCACCACCCCCGGAATCCGAAAGGTGGCTTCCAGAGATACACCCGTCGCCCAAAAGACACCCAAAGCTACTCCGGGATACCGGAGAGGGATCGGGACATCCCTAGGCAATCCAGATTCCACGGCAAACTACGCCACCGCCAAGAAACCTCAACGGAATGGGATCGACCCCGGTGTCCTTTCCTCTACCTAGGAACTAGCGTGCCTGTGGGAGAAATCCCAAAGGACAAAAAGAGGAAGGGCAAAAGGGAGGAGTGGGGAGGAGGAGGAGGAAAGGAAAAAGGGGAGGATGGGGAGGATGGGATAGGGGAGGGGAGATTGGGGGGTAATTAGGTTCGGTCTGAGGAAGAAGACCGATAGGTCTAATTCCTCAGACCAAGAGCCTCTTCACCACGCCAAGGAGCCCCCCTTGAAGAGGTATATACCTTGAAATATACACTATACGGTGTGTATATATACCTTGAAATATACACTATACGGTGTGTATATATGCCTTGAAATATACACTATATGGTGTGTATATATACCATGAAATATACACTATACGGTGTGTATATATACCTTGAAATATACACTATATGGTGTGTGTATATATACCATGAAATATACACTATACGGTGTGTATATATACCTTGAAATATACACTATACGGTGTGTATATATGCCTTGAAATATACACTATATGGTGTGTATATATACCATGAAATATACACTATACGGTGTGTATATATACCTTGAAATATACACTATACGGTGTGTATATATACCTTGAAATATACACTATACGGTGTGTATATATGCCTTGAAATATACACTATATGGTGTGTATATATACCATGAAATATACACTATACGGTGTGTATATTCTGGCCCATGTAGTTTAACGCTTCATGGAATTATTTTGGAAAGTTTATTGCACTTTCATCTCCAGAAATATATTTTTATCTCTAGAAATATTATTTTGGTCTCCAGAAATATTATTTTCATATCCAGAAATATTATTTCGTCTCCAGAAATATATTTTCATCTCCAGAAATAATATTGTCATCTCCAGAAATATATTTTCATCTCCAGAAATATATTTTCACCTCCAGAAATATATTTTCTTAGGATTCTTCAACATTTGAGAAATAGAAACGCTAGAGCAGAGGTAAACCTCTTTATATTTTTTTTTGAGACTTTTCCGAGTCACAAACCCTGTCATCAGTGCTAAAATATGAGAGAAGAATTACGAAGCAGAATAACCGGTTTAGGTTAAAACGTTTTTACCTAAACCGGCTATTCGCTTGGTAATCGTTCTCTTATCTCTTAGTACTGATGATGGAGTTTGTAACGGGGAGGAGGGGGGGGGGGAGGTGTAATGGCACTTGTTAAACCGGCACTGGCATTTCTGTTTATCATGATGTAAATGTTATATTTGTATCATCTGGGGATATTAACTCCCCGGGGATAATAATACAAATCCGCCAAAACCCTTCTGTTTTTTCTTTGTCTTTGTTAGCGGTCGTTGAAAATTGGGGCAGGTCGGGCAGGTCGGGCAGGTCGCGCAGGTCAGTGGTAGGCTGATCACAGGACAGCCTTTGGCTGTGTACAGGAGCCGCTTTATTGCATTAAGTTGACAAAGCCACTGGCTGGCGAAAATTTTCCACAATATAGATACCCTGGTGTTGTACGGGTATCTTATTCACCTCAGCTGTGGTACACAAGGAATGAAGAATTCCTGAATCATTTCCAGTAACTAGAGGCATCATTCTCTACAGTAACAAGCAGAAACATTCCACAGTTCACCCACAAACTGAAAATGAATCTAGGCTACAAGACTAAGCTTCCGACTTATGGGTTAGTTGTGAATTATTCCAGTTACGGATTTCACTCCAGTTGTGGATTGTATTCCTCACTGAACCAAGATATGTCCGAGAGAAAGACAGAGATCAGTGATTCAAAAGTCAATGTTAGAACTGATTGTGAGACGTCCATTGAATATCCTTAGAAGGCTGATAAACACTTATTCAAGAGTACCTAAACGTATGGGGTTAATACCCCTTGAATTTTTTTAAGAGGTGGGTTAGTGAGGTTCATAAAGAGCTTGCAGAATAAGAGGGTAGCACCAAAGGCCGACACTCACATAAGCACACTTCTGTTTACTCCTCGCAGTGTTCAAGGAGACAGGGGATGTCAAACCATGCAGTGCAGAGTTGAATTCAACTTGACTGATACACCAGAACTCGAGACGCACCAGAGACGAAGAAGGACGAGGAGCAGTGGAGCTCCCTGAAGCATCCCTGTGAGGCGGAAATGATTGAAGAAAGTTTAACCATAGAAGACGGAAGCCTCAGATAATACAGGGACCTGTCACAAAATTTGTAACGTTGCCACCTACCTTCCCATTAGCCCATCTAAATTACTGTTACTGTTTTCGGTATCTGTTATCCTACCGTGGCTGGAACAATTCACAAATATCACTGCACCCTTGAAGGTGAAGTGGAAAGAGAGAGGTAGGAAGAAGTGAATCGGTGTAATGAAGCAAAAAATAATCGTAGTTACGGTGGTATGGCGTTATGACGGACATATTCAGTACTGTCAGGTGTTCTGTAGCTTAGTGGTATGATGCTTGACCCACATCAGACAAGACCTGAGTTCGATTCCCAGGCGAGCTTAGTAAGGGGTTCAGTCAGATTAATTCGACCGACTGGCAAGCCTGGAAGACGCTCTACCGAAGATAATCATACAAAGTTTGGCATAGTATAGCAGACACTAGCATCGACTGCAGTAAGGTAGAGAGATGGTTGGTAGACACACACACACACACACACACACACACACACACACACACACACACACACACACACACACACACACACACACACACACACACTCCAGGGGTCTCCTCTAGCAGTCTTCCAGCCAGAGCTTAAGATAATTATAACAGTTTGGCACCTCTATTAATGAATAAAGACACCAAAGGTAAACACACGTGTCTCACCCATCTACTTTTCGACACACTATACCAACACCCTAATTTTATTCACACCAGACTCAGTAGATGCCTACAGCAGCTCACACCAACGGTTGTTTCATACAGTACCCCCTCAATAAAACCAGAACATAACTCGCGGAGTGTACACGTTACAGAACACGACACGTACAGCCCACGTGTTCATAAGCTCTCTTGTTCTTCACGCCGCCATCATCGATGTTCTTCACGC
>NC_091328.1:4157687-4185187 GCF_038502225.1 Cherax quadricarinatus | reverse complement strand
GGAACCTAATCCAACACTTTCAATACACAGGACAACCAGTGCTCTCCTTCAGCGCCTTCGAGTCACGGTGGCGATCACAACCTTCCTGCAATACTGACAGTGCTGTCCGAATTATCCAGGTCCATCTTGCTTTCTTCTTTCAAGTGAGAGACGTGGATTCACTTCTTTCACCAGACACTATGATTCTTTCTCAGCACTCAAAATAACCTTCTCTGCCTGTCACTTTTTAGAGGGACCAAATATTTACCATTTTTTTTTCCAAGTATGTTGATATATTTCTTAGAGTTTGTGTTCGTTTTATAATCGTATTTTAGGACTGGAAAAAAATATACAGTGGAACACCACGTGATGATAAATAAAAACAATATGATGGGCGAGTTGGTGGCGATAAGAATAACTAATTTATATTCGCCTGCATAACGAAATATGTACACCTGAATACTGACTGAATAACAGGGACAACCTCTCTCTCTCTCTGTCTCTCTCTCTCTCTCTCTCTCTCTCTCTCTCTCTCATACATAAATACACACAAATACACGAATGACCCAGTTAGTTTAATTATCTAATGAGTTTAAAAATCTCATTACCAAAGGCACTCAATGGTTTCTGATCCTATACAGTTCCGGCTGGTTTCAGATCCTGAAGTTCTGATGGGTTTCTGATCCTGAGGTTGTCGGTTGTTTTCAGATTCTGAAACTCTCAGTAACATCACAGGCTAAAATCCTCAGTGGTTTCAGATCCTGAACTTAGTGGTGGTTTCAGAATCATAAGATGTCAATAACTTAAGATCCTGCCGTTTTCAGTGGCTTCAGAAATTCAAGTTCTCATTGGCTTCAGATCCCGAAGTTCTCATTGTTTTCAAATCCCGAAGTTCTCAGTGATTTCAGATTTTCAAGTTCTCACCGGTTTCAAATCCTAAACCCGTTTGTGATTTCAGATCCTGAGGTTTCAAGTGGTTTCAAAATCCTTGAGATTTGTTTTTATTTCAGGTCCTCAGCTATTTTTTTTTTATTTTCAAAGCAAAAGAATTTTTTTCCTTGATAATGGTGTCTGAAATGCTTCGCCTAACAAGCATTTTTCTTACGAACGTGCCACTGTAACTGTCCACTTATATGATGACTGTATTAAAACTGTAGCCAAATTTCACACTCATTTAACTTTCATGTCTGTTTCAAAAAATATATATTTTCATTTTTGAGATTTGTGTCTTATTTTTCCCGTTCACTCAGGTCATGGGAAATTTGGTCTAGTTTGAGCAAGAGGATTCGGACAATGTTACCGACTGCCCACATTAATGGAGGAAAAACAGAGGTACGGAGAATGACTTTTCTCGGGATGGGGAACGTTTCGCTCTGTGGAGAGATTTGATAAAGCTCTACGTAGAGTAGAATGAGACCATGTGCAATCTTTATTGATTCCCAGGTGTCTCTTTCTAAATCATTTACATCACTTCTGCGCAAAGACTAAACCTGTCCCAATAAATACTTGCTCCTAAGTCTTGTCTTCAACGATCATGGGGTAGTCAGTGTATCCTTTGACAGTGTAGTGCCATGCAGATCTCTCTCTCTCTCTCTTGTTTTGTGTCATCTCAGTAGTCTGGCTACTGGGAAGTACTAGTCCAGGTAGTCCGGCTACTAGGAACTGCCTCTGTCAGCGGACGACTTACCTTAAGCCAAGTACACGGAGTTCTTATACTACTCGAAGTTACTTCGGCCACTAGCCAGTTCAGGCGATTCTGACTGCTGGACTACCTCGGTCACTGAGCAGTCCAGGTGGCTTACATACCGGAAGATGACACAAATACAGGACGGTCCCGTTAGGCCTGGTACTTCCCCCGGTATGACGGATATTGGTAGTCACATTAGTCACTGGCGCAAAGGAAGCCTTTGTAGCAGCTTTCACCACCGATGGAGGAGGATTCATTTAAGTTTCCATCACTGCTTAAAATAGTGGGCGAGGGCGGCCTGCGTGGGCGTGGGCGGGTAGAGGACCCTGGGCGTGACGAGGGTGGGCGGAGAGGTGGTGGTAGAGACACCCACGGAGGAGGTGAGTGTGGGCGTGGGCGTGCCGTCCATGGGTGAAGCTGCCGCAGCTGCCGCAGCCGCCGCCGCCGCAGCTGTACGATTTAACACCGCCAGCTGCGCCTGTGGAGACAACATGGGTTATTTAGCGCATATTGAATGCATTATTTATACACTATACATATACACAAATGTATACTTAATTAAACATTGATACATCTGTGAATTCATAAAATATTTCCTGAACACACTCCTCTGAAGATGTGAGAGTCAACACATGAAAGCGATCAGATATTTTCATTCGTTATGTGGCAGTGTAGCATATATGCAGCCATGAGATTGCATGTTAAATCCTTGCCACATAAAACAGCATATTAACATAATACGCCTAACATCACTGCCAACATTGATGTGAATCATTTTTTAAAAATTTGGACATTGAAAAAATACATTTGCAACTATATACTTTATAAAAATACATTTGCCATTCAGTATTTTTTCACAGATCACAAATTTTTTTTGACTGTATCAATTTACTCTTTATGCTAGGGGCAAAAATGTCATCGTATTATCTGCGTAAAAAAACATTAGAAAACAAGGTTTATTTGCCCATGATATATTAACTAGACGCCTCACTATTACATAAGAACATAAGAAAGGAGGAACACTGCAGGAGGCCTGTTGGCCCATACTAGGCAAGTCCTTTACAATTCATCCCACTAACAAAACATTTGCCCAACCCAATTTTCAATGCCACCCAAGAAATAAGCTCTGATGTGAAAGTCCCACTCAAATCCAACCCCTCCCACTCATGTACTTATCCAACCTAAATTTGAAACTACCCAAAGTCCCAGCCTCAATAACCCAACTAGGTAGACTGTTCCACTCATCTACTACCCTATTTCCAAACCAATACTTTCCTATGTCCTTTCTAAATCTAAACTTATCTAATTTAAATCCATTACTGCGGGTTCTCTCTTGGAGAGACATCATCAAGACCTTATTAATATCTCCTTTATTAATACCTATCTTCCACTTATACACTTCGATCAGGTCTCCCCTCATTCTTCGTCTAACAAGTGAATGTAACTTAAGAGTCTTCAATCTTTCTTCATAAGGAAGATTTCTAATGCTATGTATTATTTTAGTCATCCTACGCTGAATGTTTTCTAACGAATTTATGTCCATTCTGTAATATGGAGACCAGAACTGAGCTGCATAATCTAGGTGAGGCCTTACTAATGATGTATAAAGCTGCAGCATGACCTCTGGACTTCTGTTGCTTACACTTCTTGATATAAATCCCAGTAATCTATTTGCCTTATTACGTACGCTTAGGCATTGCTGTCTTGGTTTAAGGTTGCTGCTTACCATAACCCCCAAGTCCTTTTCGCAATCTGTATGGCTAAGTTCTACATCATTTAACTTATAAGTACTAGGGTTATGGGCACTCCCAAGCTTCAGAACCTTGCATTTATCTACATTGAACTGCATCTGCCACTTTTCTGACCAAGAATAGAGCTTGTTTAAATCCTCCTGAAGTTTCATAACATCTACGTTTGAATCAATTATCCTATCTTTGTGTCATCGGCGAATTTGCTCATATCACTAGTAATTCCCTCATCAAGATCATTGATATATATTACAAACAACAACGGGCCCAAGACTGATCCCTGTGGAACGCCACTTGTTACAGATCCCCACTCGGATTTAACCCCATTTATGGACACTCTCTGCTTCCTGTCAGTGAGCCATGACTCGATCCACGAGAGCACTTTTCCCCCAATGCCATGAGCTGCCACTTTCTTTAACAGTCTATGGTGCGGAACTCTATCAAAAGCCTTACTAAAATCTAAGTAAATAATATCAAATTCTTTATCGTGGTCAACAGCCTCAAAAGCTTTACTGAAGAAAGTTAATAAATTAGTTAGACAAGACCGGCCTCTTGTGAATCCATGCTGAGTATCATTAATCAAGCTATGCTTATCGAGATGGCTTCTTATAATCTCAGCTATAATTGACTCTAGTAATTTTCATACAATTGAGGTCAGGCTTATAGGGCGGTAATTTGACGGTAACGACTTGTCCCCTATTTTAAAAATAGGAATTACATTAGCCATCTTCCACATATCAGACACTACACCTGTTTGAAGAGATAAATTAAAAATATTAGTTAATGATTCACAGAGTTCCATTTTGCATTCCTTAAGAACCCTTGAAAAAACCTCATCAGGACCCGGCGACTTATTTTGCTTCAGTCTGTCTATCTGCTTCACAACCATTTCACTAGTGACTATGATGTTACATAATTTATCTTCTTCTAGCCCACAATAAAAATTAATTACTGGAATATTGTTAGTGTCTTCCTGTGTAAAAACTGAGAGAAAATAATTATTTAAAATCGAGCACATTTCATTCTCTTTGTCAGTAAGGTGCCCATAGTTATTTTTAAGGGGACCTATCTTATCTCTAACTTTTGTTCTATAGACCTGGAAAAAACTTTTTGGGTTAGTTTTAGAATCCCTAGCAACTTTAATTTCATAGTCCCTTTTAGCTTTTCTTATCCCCTTTTTAATGTCCCTCTTAATGTCAATATACTGATTTATAAGATGACCCTCACCTCTTTTGATACGCCTATAAATTCCTTTCTTATGCCCTAGTAGATATTTGAGCCTATTATTCATCCATTTTGGGTCATTTCTATTTGATCTAATTTCTTTATATGGGATAAACGTTCTTTGAGCAGCATGTATAGTGTTCAGAAAACTGTCATATTGATAGCTCTCTTCGTTACCCCAGTCAACAGATAATAAGTGTTCTCTAAGCCCATCGTAATCTGCTAAGCGAAAATCTGGGACTGTTACTGAGTTATCGCTACTATCGTACTTGGAGTTTACCTGGAGAGAGTTCCGGGGGTCAACGCCCCAGCGGCCCGGTCTGTTCTGCAGGAATTTGTTAAGTGTTCAACGAGGATGTAAACTATTCTGTATTTGTTTCAGTAAGAACAACAAGGATGTCACCAGAAGTGAATAGTCGAATCAAGGTGTTTTACGTGCAGTCTATGCAAATTGTGCGTGTTCGTGCATTCCGCGTACGGACATTCGTGTTCGTGCATTCCGACTCCTGCAATTTGTGGTTGTAGGGGTTGATTCACAGTTCTTGGCTTCGCATTTTAACTATTCGTCACAAGGTGCACTCTCTCCCTGCGAAATGAGCTTTATCATATCTCTTCTTGAAGCTATGTATGGATCCTGCCTCCACTGTGTGTGTGTGTGTGTGTGTGTGTGTGTGTGTGTGTGTGTGTGTGATATTTTCGTTGTAAATTCTCCCACTCACATGGCGGTAGTATAGATCCATGGAGGAGGAGAGGGCGGCCATGGAGGAGAGGGCGCCCACAGCGGAGAGATGGGCGGTAGGATGGGCGGGTGCAGGAATCCCAGGCGGCGTCGTGTAGGGCCAGTACCCGCCCATCAGCCGCCCATACCCGCCCTCAGCCAACAGCTCAAGTCCCACGGCTGTCTGCCTCTTCCACTTAGTCCTGTAAGAGACAGAGAGAGATAAATATTTACGTAAACAAGTGTCCCACTGACGCTAGGTCACCTTAAGTGTCCCACTGACGCTAGGTCACCTTAAGTGTCCCTCTGACTCTGGATCACTTTAAGAGGCGCGTGAGTTTCCCTGTTTCCAAATATCATATTCATTTTTCTTCTGTTATCTACCTTATCCATAATTACTATCTCATTTCCTTAATTCATGGTATAACTTAACAAATCTCTGATGACAGTGTGGTGTCTAACCTCTCTAGGTCAAGGCATTGGCTTAAGCCACTGGGAGAATTGGACCTGCCTCGCATAGGCCAGTATACCTGTTGCAGTGTTCCTTCTTTCTTATGTGTGTGTGTGTGTGTGTATGTGTGTGTGTATGTGTGTGTGTGTATCTTATTCACTGGAAACTGAGTGGTTGGTGTTTCATCTCTGTGAGAGGAAGCCAATCTTTCCAAGAGGTTCTCTTCCCACTAAGAACCCAGCATTTCTATCGGCATAAATAAAGGGTATATTTCCCCTTTCGTCAAAATTTACGTACTAGCCAAATTATGGGAATCAACTGCGGAGTGTAAAAAAAGAAGATAATTTGTAATTATGATTTATATAACATGAGAATAAATTTGCAACGGAAAATATTAAGTTCGTAACGATATTCTAAATTTATTAACTTATAAAATAACTGAATAAACGAGCGAGTCTTCTGCGTTACAATTAAATCAGATAAATAAACAGAGAGAATGCGTGAACAGATGAGCCGTTCTTGAAGAAGAAAGAGGGAGGGGATGGGGGGGGGGGTGCGTTGTGGCTGGTGACAGGCTTTTGATCCGAGGAATTGGTGTTGTCCTCACCTTCCTGGGATCAAACCTGAGTACCTTACATTTCCCAGGTGCTGTATGTTCTCTACGAGCACAATGCTTCCTCGTGAACTTAATAATAAGTAATAATAATAATAATAATAATAATAATAATAATAATAATAATAATAATAATAATAATAATAATAATAATAATATAGGAAAGCTTTCTGCACTAAGCTTTCCTTTTCCAAGCTTAAAACAGTAACGACTCACTTGTCCCTTAACATAAATAAAAATAATATATATCTTTAAATGCATAAGAGAAAATTTAGAAAGGACTTAATTTTAAATGAGTTCTTGTTAATTGACGAATTTTGCCTATTTGGCACACACACACACACACACACACACACACACACATCGGGGCCAGGAGCTCGGACTCGACCCTCGCAACCTCAACTAGGTGAGTACATTATATATATA
Source organism: Cherax quadricarinatus (assembly GCF_038502225.1). Lineage (NCBI taxonomy): Eukaryota > Metazoa > Arthropoda > Malacostraca > Decapoda > Parastacidae > Cherax > Cherax quadricarinatus. The sequence continues at coordinate 4,178,341 of NC_091328.1, read as the reverse complement.
TATATATATATATATATATATATATATATATATATATATATATATATATATATATATATATATATATATATATATATATATATATATATATATATATATATATATATATATATATATTATTTTCTCTGAGGATGAGGGTCCCTATAACAGTTCTAGAGGTGGTACCTCCCTATATTTATATATATATATATATATATATATATATATATATATATATATATATATATATATATATATATATATATATGTATATATATATATATATATACAGAGACATAGAAATAAGAGGTTAAAAAGCTCTAAGACGTTCTGCAGCAGCTGGTGATAAAGGGAAGAGGAGAATGTGTCAGTGACGACAGATGTTTGGCAAATTGTGTAGCCTGGGGTAATGTGGGTGTCAGTGTGCACGATCTCCAGGGAGATATATGGCACTGTTTACGCTTAAGATACTACTGTAGTTTTTCTTACCAAATTTACACGGTAGAGATTTCTTTTAACTATCTTTACCATGTAATTTCTGTCTGTCTTTCTCTCTCTCTCTTCATGCTATATTGATAACCCCGCCCCTCCACGCCCACAGCTAACTCCGCCCCCTCCACGCCCACAGGTTACCCCGCCCCCTTCACACCTACACCGTCGCCCATATCCGCCCTCAGATCGTCTAGAAATGCAAGCAGTGTGTGGAACACAATGAGATTTACTGAATGGTCACACATTCAGCTCTCGGCCAGTAGAATCAGGACCGTCATTTCTCTGTGGAAGAACGAGGAAGAGAGAGGTGAAAGAGAGAGTTGGATGAAGAAGAGGGTGTGTAGAGATTAAGGGGAGGGGGTGAGGAGAGAGACATAGAAGAAGGAAGTAGAGACTAAATTAGAATAAAAGAAATACTAGTCAAAATTCTGAAATGTAAGTTTCAAAAGTTTCGGATCTGATGCTTCTGGATCTAGATGCTTTGAACTTTCAGATTTTCGACCCTGAAAATTTATAATCTGGAACGTTTGTTTTTGTATCGTGCAATGTGTTTCACGCGGCCAGATTATCCTGGATTGTTATGCCTCCCTACTAGAAATTTTCGTCTCCAAAATGTAGTCTAAATCGTCCAGATAAACAACACAAACAACGCAATTACCTTAAAATTAAAACTTTTTTAACGTTGTCGATCGCTCGTAAAAACCTTGAAGAATTACCCGCTCAGTAAATCATCAGGATGATCTTTGAACCACCACGAAAACCGCAAGAGATACTTAATAGATCACTACCAACTTATATACTTACCTTAATATCTGCCTAGAATTTTGACACCATCAAATTTGCATAATATTAGGGGGTTAAAGGTTGGTAGTGAATATAAATGTGTACTCAAGTTACGGGTTAGTTTGGTATATTAGTATAAGTGAGTGTTTAGTGATGAACGTGCGATGCGCAGAGTCTCTGGTTACATTGAGGTCGCCCGGAGTCGACTTCGACTACTGCTCGAAGTAATCAGCGTTGGTTCTTTTACCGGGAGGCAATACTGAGAAGAATTTCCGTGTTTCTTCTTCCACGTTTCGTTTGTTCGTTTATCTGTGCGTTTCGTTTCCTGGCTTCTCTGTGCTTCTCTTAGCGTTTCGTTTTCCATGTCTTCCTGTTATCGCCTTGACCTCACCTCCACCACACATTTTCTCCTTCCCATATTTTTGTACTTTCCCTCTTCAGGGCTATCCCTCCTTTCTCTTTGTGCCCTCTACTCTCTTCCTCTTTATCCACATGTCCTTCCCCTATCCATTCTTTCATCATTCATACTCCCCATGCATGGTACATTTCACCGCTATCTGTTCTCATTACTCTTATCTTCCTGCCTCACCTTTCTTACAGTATACCAACTCTTTCTTTACCAACTTCCATCCATTTCTCTTTCCATCCATCAACTCCATTCCATCCAGTCCTCTCTTCCATCCATTCCACTTCAATTGTTTGGCATCGACGCAACATAACACGGAATACCAGGCAATAACCACCACACAACACGGAATACCAGACAATAAGCACGACAAAACAAGGAATACCAGGCAATAACCACGACAAAACAGGAAATACCAGGCAATAACCACGACAAAACAGGGAATACCAGGCAATAACCACGACAAAACAAGGAATACCAGGCAATAACCAAGATAAAACAAGGAATACCAGGCAATAACCAAGATAAAACAAGGAATATCAGGCAATAACCACGACAAAACAAGGAATACCAGTCAATAACCACGACACGAACGACTGCGTGTCAATCTGACAGATTTTATCCTCTCGAACTTTCCGATGATGTCGTTACTAACCGACTGACAACCAACGATGAAGACGGGAAGAGAAGAAAAAAAAGTGTGATAAACTCACTGAAATTACATACTGGTGGTGTTCTCTTTGTCACCTATATCAAGGTCTTGCTGTAGTGCGTAATCTCTCTCTCTCTCTCTCTCTCTCTCTCTCTCTCTCTCTAGGTCTTGCTGTTTCTATATCTATGTCCTTTGGAATAAAAAAATGAGAGGTAAAGTTTTAATAATAATAATAATAATAATAATAATAATAATTATTATTATTATTATTATTAGTAGTAGTAGTAGTAGCAGCGTATACTACACAAGTATTTTAACATCGACGTAATAATAATAATAATAATAATAATAATAATAATAATAATAATAATAATAATAATAATAATAATAATAATTATTATTAATTCAAAAAGCTACTTCGGAATGCGTTGGACAATCACAAAATTCGCTAGTCTGTAGTCAAGCAAATGCACTGGCGCAGGAAAACCTCTTATTATGACACGTTTCGCTCTTTGTAGAGCTCTGGACAGAGCGAAACGTCGTAACCATACGAGCTTGCTTAACCACCCCTGTATACGCACACTGACTCAATCCACACGCGGTATATCCACACTCGTTGTATCCACACGCGTCTACGTCCAGCCACTACACGGTAGATTAAGGTAGACTCACAGTGAGTATACACCGCGAGATGTATGCATCTGAGTGCTGTGTATACACTGAGAGATATACACCTGCATGTGCGGTGTATATCTCCTGGTGTATATGCGCTCTTACCAACAGTATTCGGCCCCTGGGAGACGCAGTATCCGGAAACTGTGAGACGTAGTATCCAGCCACTGTGAGACGTAGTATCAGGTCACTGTGAGATGCAGTATCCGGTCACTGTGAGACGCAGTATCCGGTCACTGTGAGACACATTATCCGGTTACTGTCACTCGCAGTATTCGACCAATGGTAAATACAATCTCCAGTCACTGTTAGACGCAATTCCGCCCACCGTTAGATACAGTATCCGGCTACTATTAAACGCGGTATCCGACTACTGTTAAACACAGTATCTGGCCACTGTGAGACACAATATCCGGTCACTCTGAGACACAGTATCCAATCTAGTGCTGAACGGCCGGATATGAGACCCATTTCATCACTAAAAATACACATTCTCTTACCCATTACACGACCGGAAACCGGCTCTTAGCCAGGTTTCTTTCTCAAATATACAATAGTTAGTTTGAAATTTACCACCTCATCCAACACCTAACAAGGGGGAGAATAGATATTTTTCTTTATTATTATAGCCATGAGGAAGAGCTAACCCAATAGGGGTCATGCAGCACCTAAGGAAAACAGTGGGCTGGGGAGTATTATGGGTTTTCCTTGGGGAAATTGTCTTAGTTCCCCCATCATCCTTAAGGAAAGTACATAGGGTACATGGGGTAGGACAGATAGCAGAGGACTTGGAAAGTACATAACGAGGCTACCTGCTGTGGCTATCTTTTTCTGTCTAGATTAAAGACTATCGTGTGTTGTCTAGGTACATGAGTCAAAGTTAGAACATTTAAGGTATGCACATAGTGCTATATAGATTCGCATAAAGGATGGGTATATACAGACATTAGTCAACTACAGTGGAGGTATATACATACATAAACCTACCACAGCAGACGTATACTCAGACATAAGCCAACCAGGTCAGATGTATATATCATCCCATGTAACAACTGTGACAAAATCTACATAGGCGAGACTCGCAGAGACTTACAAACACAATATTCAGAGCATCAATGTGCCAGCAGAACAGACAATTTATTAACTGGTTGTACGAATTACAACCACTTAATAAAGTGCAATGACGGATTGCTAATTGCCTAGGAAAACGACTTCCAGAGAAGAACGAGTCACTGAACCGGCATTCATTAGTATCCCCTGCACGTTCACGAACAACAATTGTTTGAGCAGTACAGCTGAAGCTCTTGTCAGAAGACGTTTTTGATGTTTAGGGAATTAATGAAACTTGATGCGCATTATACAGGAGAGCCCCGCTTATACAGCAGGTTAAGTTCCGGGCTACTGCTGATCAGATTCTCCCACCTAAGTGGTTAGTTTATTGTGCACCCCAAATCCATCCTATGGGCGGTAGCGCAAGAGTATATCGATACACAAAGGGCCTAGGAACTAGGCCTCAAAAGGGTTAACAAATGTACATATGGATTTATATCTACATATCTACAGTTCACTTAATGTTACAAGCAAATTCAGGAAATTTGCTTTGTATATCTGGTATCTTATTTTCACTAAGGTATCTTGACACGTCACATAGATTATTATACTGTCTACCTCTATATTCCATAGCTGTTAAGTGAAACATAGGCTTTTTTCATTTTCAAATGCATGTAAGACCCTGATAACATATTTACACTTTCATATATTGAGTAAGAGATCTAGGCCTAAAAATATCATATACAGTACACACATTAGTTACCTTAAAATATATTCGTCCTTAGCTTATAGTGAGTGGTAAATATATTTATTGTAGGAGGCTACAAGAAATAAAGAATGGGTATAATTAAAAACCGCTGCATTAGCAAAATACTGTAAAGTGAAGCGCTGTAAAACGACGCGCTGTAAAGCAAAGCACTGTGTAGCTAAGCGCTGTAAAGCGAAAAGCTGTGAAGCAGGGCATGCCTGTACTTGCTTTTAACCTCACATCAACTCACTGTTATAGATCTATCCACCCTTCCTTACCAGGTTAATCTACTGATGACTTGATAACGTCTACCACATGGGCGATACCTCGTCACTAAATATACCATTTAACTTCACTTGTGTCTCTTACCACTGAGACTGTGTCTGAAAAAACTGTTCCATTTCTCGGAGTGAAAACACCTTATTAGTGAAAGTAAAAATGGAAGTATTAGTACATGAATTCGAGGGAAACAAACCTGAGGATTCCGCTAAATAATGTTATGCAGACAGTTATAAACAGTCGGTGATAATTTACCCAAACTGATAACATCAACAGTGTGCTTTTGTCTTATTCTGTTTGATAGATAGTGAGTACGATGGCTAACTATAATTGCTCTGTCATGTGCCATCACACAGGATGGGTTACATAGTGTTGAAATCTGTCACCCTGAGCTGGGAGACCGGAATTTTATTAAGGGTTTATTAGATGCAGAAGCTTCAAAATGTTACCTTCCATCAGAGCTGGAGAAACTATTACTCGGGAATTACCATCACTCAGGATGGATTAGCCTGTGGGTCTGGTAGGATGGATCATCCATCTTTACCCGACAAACAGGAAGACCCAGGGAGAGATTGTTAGACGTCTTCTTCCTACCTGCGATCAAGCGACGTGTTCCCACTAATTGTAGGACTATTGTGGTCTGGTAATGGTGTGGGAGTGTTAATGTGGTGTGCTAATGATAGTGGTGTCGCTGCAACGGTGTAAAAAAAAGCGCTTTCCTTGAACGTTGTTATTGATGGTGTGATGGAGACTGGTGCCTCTGACCTAACTGTGACTGGTGTCGTGAGTGCGTTTGCACTCGAAGCCTTAGATAAATAAGGCACATGTGTATCATTTGGGTATCTCTATCACTGGAACATTTGACCAACAAAATACTTCTTCCATCAGATCCAAGTGAAAAAATACTGGAGTTTTGTCAAAGTAATTTTGGGTAATCAATCCTTAGATTTGACAGGAGGTAATAATCAATTCTTCAGCCTTTAATAAAATGCGACTCGCAGCCTTATTTGCTGGCAGATTTCTAGTTAACTGCCTGATCAACCAAACTGTTGCTACCAGCAGTGATAGTAATATGGATTACCTATTCTTATTATTTGACAGTAATATCTCTAATAATAATAATAATAATAATAATAATGACTTAATAAGATTCTTACTGACAAGCAAGGAAAGCATCACAATATTTTTAACAAAAATTTAACGGACATTAACCTATTCCATTTTTTCCATTGTAGGTTATATTTTATATTGAAAACTAAGATTTTTTTTTCTCAGAGTAGGTCCTGATGCGAATGCTTTATTATTATTATTATTATTATTATTATTATTATTATTATTATTATTATTTCATGGGAAATCGTCAAACCCGTAACCGAGAACGGGTGGCAGTGAGATTTAATCCAGGGAAGAGGAGGGTATCTCTGATTCCTTGAAACATGATACCATCACCAACGTCAAGGCATCTTCCTTGACGGCTGGGCGTCCCAGGTCGACCAAATGCTCAGCCAGATATAGGCTGCCTTAAGTGAGCACTTCATCTTAGCCTTTACTCCCTCTCCCCCGAGAGTTAATTATAGGAATCTTCAGCTATTTCCATTATATGGTAAAGAGATAGTCGTGCTTGCCAGTAACGCTAATATATGCCCACGTTGCTGGTCGTCTCATGAGCATGTACGTTATCAAGTAAGTCTTACCAGCTTACTACTGACATTCAGTGTACACTTAACCTCTGGTTTTCTTGACGGTGTCTATTAGGATGACGTTGTATTTTCTTAACACTGGGGATGAGGACGAGCATGATTTTCCCGTAGCCCTTTGAGTCGTAGGAAAGAACGGAAATCCTGGGGTAAAAAAAAAAAAACCTCTTTATTCTTTTTTATTAGTAGACTGTACAGGAATATCGAGAGTCTATAGTTGATAAGGACACACGAATACCAACCGAAAACTATATTTACGCTAAATGAAATCTAAACCAACTCTTCAATTCCAGGTTGTGTCTTTTATCAAGTAAAAGCCCTTATATATATATATATATATATATATATATATATATATATATATATATATATATATATATATATATATATATATATATATATAATTGCTGAAGGAATTTTTGAAGTAGGTATGCTGGATATAGTTTGAGTGTAACACTGGTATTTATGCTAAACTAATTCACCGTACAAATGATGGGATGATGGAGGTCCTCGCACTAAACAAAACAGTAAAAGTGGGTCTTCGATTGGGATGTGTGAGGTCACTAATGTTGTCTGTTTGTTTTGGCTTGGGGGGCCCCCAAAATTAGTGTAATGTAATCAGAAGAATGAATTTTAAAAGTTATGAATCTGTCATAGTTGGAGTTGTCTCATTTTCTCTTGCCTGATGACACATTGTTTTGACGACAACCAAAAGGTGCAGAAATTTATTAATTTGGAGTTAGGAAGTGGGTTACAGAAGTAGGCTGAAAGTGAACACTGAGATATAGCCAGTTGTCGAGAGTAAGTGTAAGTCTGTGTAGGGAAAATCTGGAGATGAAATTGTAAGAAAAGAGAAGGGAGGAATAGAAAACTTTTAGAGAATTTTTAAGTGGATCTGTTGGTAGATAGAGTCTTTAGAAGAGTAGATAAATTTCAGAAAAGATGAAGTATTGAGACCTGATAGTTTAGTACCCAGGAATATGAGTGAAGAAGCAGAGATACTAGTGAACCACTAGCACACACACACACACACACACACACACACACACACACACACACACACACACACACACACACACACACACACACACACACACACACACACATGGCTAAGGCTGAGGGAATGATTACCTCAAAATCTTTCTGATCTTCATCTTTCATCTTTGTATTGGACTGATAAAGCCCCTGTGTGGCGAAACGTTTTCACAGTAAAGATACCTAAGTGTTGCACATGTGTCTAATTTATCAACACACACACACACATACACACACACACACACACACACACACACACACACACACACACACACACACACACACAATTGGAAGTTGAAGACTCATCTGAGTTAAAGGGATATTAGGAAGTATTTCTTCAGCCATAGAGTTGTCAGGAAGTGGAATAGTTTGGCAAGTGATGTAGTGGAGGCAGGAACCATGCATAGATTTAAGACGAGGTATGATAAAGCTCATGGAACAGGGAGAGAGAGGACCAAGTAGCGGTCAGTGAAGAGGCGGGACCAGGAGCTGAGCCCCGACCCCTGCAACCACAAATAGGTGTGTACAAATAGGTGGGTACACACTAAAGCTGTCGTGTATATAGACTACATTCAGATTATTATTATTATAATCAAGGGTAAGCGCTAAACCCGTAGGATTATACAGAACTACATTTAGAGAAGTAATAACACACCACTTTCATTACGGATTTGCAAAACATTTACGATAAATCTAAATCAAAAGACAAGGAACTACGATCATATTCTCCATACCTATAACTACAAGCAGGTAACTACAAATAGTTAATTATAACCAGGTAATTACACGCAGGATTACCCTACAGATGAGAGGGTGGTGTGGGCGCTGGGGTACATATAACGCAGCCAAAGTTGCAATCATTTGTTGATGGATAGAGACAAGAGTTGATATACAGAAGCATAATTATGGACTCCGAGTATTATGTTTGCAAACTTCTAGCTTTTCACGGTGCCTTCTGGACTTCCATGAAGGATGTGTATATATATATATATATATATATATATATATATGCAATAAGATCACAGTAAACAGGTGATTTCAGAATATGCAAAACAACCACTGTGAAAGAATAGAGAAATTCCAAGCGCTTTCGTGACTACTCAACTTACTCATTGTTCCTTGATAATGTGAGAAGTCACGAAAGCGCTTGGAATTTCTCTATTCTTTCACAGTGGTTGTTTTGCATATTCTGAATTCACCTGTTTACTGTGATCTTATTGCATATATATATATATATATATATATATATATATATATATATATATATATATATATATATATATATATATATATATATATATATATATAAGACAGTACAACCCATAAAACAAGACGAAAGTGCTATAACAACATCAGGGTGAAAAGACAAATGTCTAAAACCTTTCCATTGTTTGATAACCGATTCGCAAAACAAAATAAAATAGACACCATACCACGGGTGGGGTTAGAATCCGCGGTCAGAGAGCCATAAAACTCCAGACCGCCGCGTTAGCCACTGTGACTCTGATCGCGGGTTCTAACCCCACCCGTGGTATGGTTTGTTTGCAGTCGTATCATTACGATTGCGTGAGTCAAATAAACCAGATAATTTTGACCTCTACTAGAGAAAAATAAAACATTAATTTCTCGAATCCCACTGATGACAACCCATATACCAGCACAAAAAAATTACTCCAAGTCGAAAATTTTACACGACGTTTTGGTCAGTCCTGAACTAATATCAAAGCATCTCCGAGCCTGGAAATGCCGAGAAAATCAAAAGGGCGGGCCAAGACGTCTCGTAAATTAACCTTCCCGAGGCTTGTGAGTTTTTGGGAAGCGATACAACCTCTCTTGTGACTTTCAGTCATCGGGTTCATGTTGGCAATTTGAAATTCAAAGAAATTAAGCGTTTTGATATTATATATAGTTTATATAGACATCGAGGATGTGGTTACTGAAGTTCTAATTTGTCCACCAAAGTCACAATAAGTGAAATACAACAGGAAGTTAAGTATTTCCCTAATATTTATTAATACATCAACCGTATACAATACCGACATGATGAAACATAGAAACACATGTGCAACACTTGGGTATAAAGAATTAGACACATGTGAAACATCCAGGCATCTTTATTTTAGACTTTTCGCCTTCCAGGGAATTTATCAGTGCAGTCACAGGATGGCGAAGAGTCTACGAAAAAAGATACCCAGATGTTGCACGTGCGTCTAATTCTCCACGTTGTCGGTATTGCATACCATACACGTGCAACACCCGGGTATCTTTATTATCAAGACGTTCCGTCAGTGGAAGACAGTGGAAGAAGAAATCATTAGTCTTTCAGTCTTAATAGAAGGTGATCAGACCCTCAGCCTTCATGAAATCCCAAGGACATAACAAGAGGGTAACCAAACTGACAAGTACAAAACACACGGCTTGACAGTCAAATACAGCCGGCAAGTACGGTAGAGAGAGTTTACACGGCGAAACTTTATTCTGGTAGCATTTCTTCTAGAACTTTATCATAAAAATAATAAAAAATTGAAACAATTGTTCGACATTTTGGAATCTTTATTGAGGAAATTTTTCGCCAGTTAGTGGTTCCTTTCCTCAGTGAAGACTAGGCTAGGTAAGGTTAGGTTAGGTTAGGTTAACTTGGGTTAAGTTAGGCTAGGCTAGGTTAGGTTAGGTTAGGTAAAGTTAGGTAAGGTTAGGTAAAGTTAGGTAAGGTAAGGTTAGATTAGGTTAGGTAAGATTTGTCAGAAAACAGGACAAGTGTTTTCTGACGCGGGTCTTATTCATATAATGACCCACAGGTGGAGCTTTTGGCCATCTGACCAAGACCTTCCACTGGCTTATCCCTCCGTTCCTCTAAAAATTTTCTCACTGAAGATTCCCAGATGTTCAACAAGCGTATCATTCTTCAACTTGTTTTTTTCTAAGCCAATTACATCACAGAAAAATAACAAGCAACAAGCGATAAGGGTTTTTAATTTTCAAAGAGGTTGATTGGTAAGCCAGTGGAAGACCTCAGTCAGACGACCCTCTGTGAGATGACCCCTCAGTCAGACGACCCTCTGTGAGATGACCCCCTCAGTCAGACGACCCTCTGTGAGATGACCCCCTCAGTCAGACGACCCTCTGTGAGATGACCCCCTCAGTCAGATGATCCTCTGTTAGATGACCCCCTCTGTCAGATGATCCTTTGTGAGATGACCCCCTCAGTCAGATGATCCTTTGTGAGATGACCCCCTCAGTCAGATGATCCTTTGTGAGATGACCCTCTCAATCAGATGATCCTCTGTGAGATGACCCCTTCAGTCAGATGATCCTCTGTGAGATGACCCCTTCAGTCAGATGATCCTTTGTGAGATGACCCCTCAGTCAGATGATCCTTTGTGAGATGACCCCTCAGTCAGATGATCCTTTGTGAGATGACCCTCTCAGTCAGATGATCCTCTGTGAGATGACCCCCTCAGTCAGACGACCCTCTGTGAGATGACCCCCTCAGTCAGATGATCTTCTGTGAGATGACCCCCTCTGTCAGATGATCCTTTGTGAGATGACCCTCTCAGTCAGATGATCCTTTGTGAGATGACCCCCTCAGTCAGATGATCCTTTGTGAGATGACCCTCTCAGTCAGATGATCCTCTGTGAGATGACCCCCTCAGTCAGACGACCCTCTGTGAGATGACCCCCTTAGTCAGATGATCCTTTGTGAGATGACCCTCCCAGTCAGATGATCCTCTGTGAGATGACCCTCTTTGTCAGATGACCCTCTGTGAGATAACCCTCTCAGTCAGATGACCCTCTGTGAGATGACCCCCTCAGTCAGATGATCCTTTGTGAGATGACCCCCTCAGTCAGATGACCCTCTGTGAGATGACCCCCTCAGTCAGATGACCCTCTGTGAGATGACTCCCTCAGTCAGATGATCCTTTGTGAGATTACCCCCTCAGTCAGATGATCCTTTGTGAGATGACCCCCTCAGTCAGATGATTCTTCGTGAGATGACCCTCTCAGTCAGATGACCCTCTGTGAGATGACCCTCTCAGTCAGATGATCCTCTGTGAGATGGCCCTCTCAGTCAGATGATCCTCTGTGAGATGACCCCTCAGTCAGACAGCCCTCTGTGAGATGACCCCCTCAGTCAGATGACCCTCTGTGAGATGACCTTCTCAGTCAGATGACCCTCTGTGAGATGGGCCCCTCAGTCAGATGATCCTTTGTGAGATGACCTCCTCAGTCAGATGACCCTCTGTGAGATGGCCCCCTCAGTCAGATGATTCTTCGTGAGCTGACCCCTCAGTCAGACGACCCTCTGTGAGATGACCCCCTCAGTCAGATGACCCTCTGTGAGATGACCCCCTCAGTCAGATGATCCTCTGTGAGATGACCCCCTCAGTCAGATGACCCTCTGTGAGATGACCCTCTCAGTCAGATGATCCTTTGTGAGATGACCCCCTCAGTCAGATGACCCTCTGTGAGATGACCCTCTCAGTCAGATGATCCTCTGTGAGATGACCCCCTCAATCAGATGATCCTCTGTGAGATGACCCCCTCAGTCAGATGATCCTCTGTGAGATGACCCCCTCAGTCAGATGACCCTCTGCCCTCTGTGAGATGACCCCCTCAGTCAGATGATCCTCTGTGAGATGACCCCCTCAGTCAGATGACCTTCATTGAGATGACCCCCTCAGTCAGATGACCCTCTGTGAGATGACCCTCTGTGAGATGACCCTCTGTGAGATGACCCTCTGTGAGATGACCCTCTGTGAGATGACCCTCTGTGAGATGACCCCCTCAGTCAGATGACCTTCTTTGAGATGACCCCCTCAGTCAGATGACCCTCTGTGAGATGACCCCCCTCAGTCAGATGACCCTCTGTGATGACCCTCTGTGAGATGACTCCCTCAGTCAGATGACCTTCTTTGAGATGGCCCCCTCAGTCAGATGACCCTCTGAGAGATGACCCCCTCAGTCAGATGACCCTCTGTGAGATGACTCCCTCAGTCAGATGACCCTCTGTGAGATGACCCTCTCAGTCAGATGACCCTCTGTGAGATGACCCCCTCAGTCAGATGACCCTCTGTGAGATGACCCCCTCAGTCAGATGACCCTCTGTGAGATGACCCCCTCAGTCAGATGACCCTCTGTGAGATGACTCCCTCAGTCAGATGACCCTCTGTGAGATGACCCCCTCAGTCAGATGACCCTCTGTGAGATGATCCCCTTAGTCACATGACCCTCTGTCCTCTGTGAGATGACCCCCTCAGTCAGATGACCCTCAGTGAGATGACCCCCTCAGTCAGATGTCCGAGGATCTTTCCCTATTTGAAGACGGGTCTTCGTATGTTTAAGACCAGCGTCAGGAAGCACAGTTGTTTCCTGACGAATCTTACCTAAACCAACCTAACCTAACCTAACCTAATCTAAACTAACCTAACCTAACTTAACCTAACCTTTATAACACTGAACTAAACACTGCAATAGCAACGAATTTCTATGCAAACTGTGACTCTTTACTGCAAAATGCACGCATCACGTGGTGCCTTTGTCTTGCTAACAAAGAAAATAAAAAAAATAATATAAATAAGCCTAACGAAAATAGTTTATTACCTCACGTTTATATACACGAAGAGTTTAGGTAATGTTAGACAAAACTCTATCTTTTTTGGACAATAATAGCATTGGCTCATTTGAGAGCGCCTGTATCAGCCAGACACGAAGATTATAACCGAAATTGATTCATAAACCGAATTATGGAAGGTAAAAATATTGCAGGAATGGAGGTGAGTAATGGTGCCTTCAATGTTTTCTCAGACCCCATAAGTTGATGGTGGTTTTGACACGTTTAATGGTCAATAATGGCCGATAATGGGACGATCAATAATTCATGGGTGGTGTTTGTGTGTGTGTGTGTGTGTGTGTGTGTGTGTGTGTGTGTGTGTGTGTGTGTGTGTGTGTGTGTAAATGAATAACAGTAGAAAGTTTAAATTCTCTACCTAAATTTGGATTGGTATCGGGTGATGGGTGCATTGAAATCTCTGCGATTTTTTCTCAACATACATGCTAATGAATGATGTTTGCGTGTGTGTGTGTGTGTGTGTGTGTGTGTGTGTGTGTGTGTGTGTGTGTGTGTGTGTGTGTATGTGTGTGTGTGCATGTGTATGTGTGTGTGTGTGTGTGTGTGTGTATGTGTGTGTGTGTGTGTGTGTGTGTGTGTGTGTCTAGGAGGAGGAAGGACGAGAGTCATGCGACCTAAGATTAAGAAGAAGCAGGAACAGGAGAAGAGAGTGAAGAAAAGATAGAGCAGGAATAGATGAAGAAATGGAAGTAAAAGTGAAGAAGATAAAGAGGAGGAGGAGGAGGAGGAGGAAGAGGTGAAGAAGGAGGAAGAGAAGGAGGACGGGAGGGAGGGAGTAAGCTCAGGAGCAGGAAGAGGTCAGCTAGTAGAATTTGGCCATTCGGTAGTTACCAGATTAACCCGTGGGTCGTAATGCTGCTAATCACCCTGTAATAACCTCCCTAAATCACGCCTAATTACCCCCTACCGGACAAGTGACGGCTGAAATTAATTGCTGATATCGGCTTATTGCTCAGCTATTACCGAAGACATATTAAGAGGTTCGACGAGGCAAGGAGTCTGGAGCCGGGGGCGAGGGATAAAAGAGAGAGGTAGCGAAGAAGAAAGAGGAGAGGAAGAGGTGGAAAGGTAGAGAGGGAATGGAAGAGGGAGGGGAGAGAAATATGGAAAGGTTACAGTCTCACTGTAACCTTCACGGGTCGAGTGGTTAGAGCATCATATTCTTAGCAAACTCTGAACCACTGGTTTGAATCTCTCTCATTCCGTGAAACTGTTTACAAGTGAAGCTTTGTCGTGGCTTAGAAAGACGATAATGAACAAGTGAGCATGTAAGACATAAGTAACAGTCCCGCTAACAAATGTCCAGAAAGAAATAAGTAACAGTCTCACTTAGAAACGCTGAGGTAAGACATGAGTGAAAGATTAGTTGACAGATGTTTACGTAAGACATAAGTAACAGTCCCGCTAACAAATATTTTGGTAAAAGATAAGAAATGTTTATGTAGGACATGAATGAAACTCTAGCTAACAGATGTTTAGGTAGCAATCTCCGTAATGTGTGTTTATGTAAAAACACGAAGAGTATAAAAACTGGAAAAAAAAACACGAAAAGAAATTAGTCTAAGAGAAAAATAAAAAAAAAATCTATTATTTCAGGTTAGCGACATTGTTCGCATCTAACCTGCTATGCAATTGCGATCGCAATACAGCGAATGATACAAGAACAACAATAATGGGTTTACGAGATTCTTCTTGCTTCAAGAGTACTATTTTTTCAGAAGCTTTCTGTATAAAAACATATCGTGGAGATTGCGTGCAGATATAATTAAGGGCTACCCATCTATATTTCTCTTCTCTGTGCCTTCTCTAACCTCCTCTTCTTTCTCTTTCTTATACGACACAGTTCCTTCTTTTATTCCTATCGTGGCAACATCTCAGCCATATCTTGTTTTTCTCTCCTACTACTGATAATCTCTCTCTCTCTCTATTATAATTTTTATCACTTATACAGTCTCTCTCTCTTGCCTCTTCTCCTCCTCCCTCTTTCTCCTCATTCCCCTACCCCGACTCTCCTGTTCCTTCGCACATCGTGAGGAGGAGCCAGGAAAACCCACACACACTATTACGGGAACGAGCTGATGCTTATCATTTGATGGTATCGCGTCTAAAACAAGGTATCAGGTTGAGGTGTGCCAGAATAATGACCTGGGTGATAATACCATGGCATCGACCAAGGCGATACAGCGCTACATACCGCCAGTTTTGCTGGCTGGCTCTCTGTCTCTCTCTCTCTCTCTTTATCCCTCTTCTTATATATATATATATATATATATATATATATATATATATATATATATATATATATATATATATATATATATGCAATAAGATCACAGTAAACAGGTGATTTCAGAATATGCAAAACAACCACTGTGAAATAATAGAGAAATTCCAAGCGCTTTCGTGACTACTCACATTATCAAGGAACAATTGTTCCTTGATAATGTGAGTAGTCACGAAAGCTCTTGGAATTTCTCTATTGTTTCACAGTGGTTGTTTTGCATATATATATATATACATTTATTTATTTATTTGCGCAGATAATAACAGCTACGAAAATAACTTGCTTAAATATTAACCAATGTAGGAGCAGGTAAACGCCTAATTGAACACAAAAGAGCTGCTGTTCAAGTTGCGGGAGATTATAGGGCCACTGACAGCCTACGCCGTATCGAGCACTAAAGAGACACCCTGGAAAAAAGTGAACACAATGGATAGGGCAAGTGTGTGTGTGTGTGTGTGTGTGTGTGTGTGTGTGTGTGTGTGTGTGTGTGTGTGTGTGTGTGTGTGTGTGTGTGTAATTGAAGGGTTGCTACTGAGTATCCACCCATGATTTGCTTTCCACTTCTTGAAATATGGACATTTCACATTGGAGTGAGCTTCCGTTGTTTATTGATGCCCCTGTTCATATTTATTATTATTATTATTATTATTATTATTATTATTATTAAATGACAGTCACTTTAAGTGAGAGTTATTTTATATTTGGTCACTTTTAGAGACAATAAAGGCAGACTTGAAGACCCTAACTGGAGTAGCAGGTTGAAAACCTGTCAGTCATCACCAGGGTCTTAGTTCCACTCCAAGACCCTCCATAAGTGCTTAAGACCCACCTTAACAGATTTTGATATATATATATATATATATATATATATATATATATATATATATATATATATATATATATATATATATAAGTAATACATACACATACATAGACAACAGAGGAACTTTTAATAGACTTGAGGTGCGAGTTTCCACGTCAGGATATACACCTGCCACTTTAATGTGTATGAATGTGTATAGCGGGGATGACGGGGTGTATGACCATCCATTGCGTTATACTCACACCGACAATTTCGCATGTCAGGCAGCGCCGTGTTTACATAAATCACTTTTACAGACAAAAAATAATGATAATAAATGTAAGAATAATTGAAGTGCAGTAAATTGGAGGGAGAAGATTAGATAGTCACACCTTGGTAGCGTTGTACGACCCGTCGTACGACGTAAATGGGTGCTTTGGAACGTCGTACGACGACGGCCTTCATAGAGTGTGGTTTTCGAAGTATTAAGATGTGAGCATGTCTCCTGCACTGCCAGACGTGTCTCTTGTTTTTTTTTATTTAGCCCTGTGTATATTTATATTAATGTAACATACATACAGTGAGAGGTGTACATCTCATTGTGTATACACACTAAGATCTCCCTCTCTCTCTCTATCTCTCTCTCTATCTCTCTCTGTCTCTCTCTGTGTCTATCTCTGCCTCTGTCTGTCTCTCTGTATATATAGAGATACCCAGTGATCATACTCTCACTGTTTATACACTAGGATATTTGTATATTTGAGTGTGTATATATGGAGATATACACACCTCTCAGTGTAAATTCACTGAGATATACACACCTCTCAGTATTTATACACTGAAAGATTTATACACAGGATATACACTGTGAGATACAAACCTTCCATTCGATATACAATGCACAGAGATACACTTCTCTAGATGTATTTACACTGATAGATACATATCTCTCAGTGTATATGCACTAATGGATAATCACCTCCTAGTGTATATACACTAAGGGATATATACGTCTCAGTGTACATGCACTAAGACATACACACCTTACAGTCTATATACACAAAGATACACACCTCTCAGTGTATATAAACAGATATACACTCCTCTCAGTGTATATACACAAAGATACACACATCTCAGTGTATATAAACAGAGATACACACCTCTCAATGTATATACACTAAGTTACACACCTCTCAGTATATATAAACAGAGATGCACACTTCTCAGTGCATATACACAAAGATACACACCTCTCAGTGTATATATACAGATACACACCTCTCAGTGTATATACACAAAGATACACACCTCTCAGTGTATATAAACAGAGATGTACATCTCTCAGTGTATATACACAAAGATACACACCTCTCAGTGTATATATACAGATACACACCTCTCATTTTATATACACAAAGATACACACCTCTCAGTGTATATAAACAGAGATGCACATCTCTCAGTGTATATACACAAAGATACACACCTCTCAGTGTATATAAACAGAGATGCACATCTCTCAGTGTATATAAATTAATTGTTTTAATGATGACACAATCCGCCGAACCATCCAAGTAGTTTGTGGAATACAATAAATGATTTAATACAAGAGTTATATTATTATAACCCATAACCCAGAACCAGTACCATTTATTTTATCTCTCGGGCAAATTATACGCGTTTTATAACCTGTTACATTTCTCGGAGTAAATTAGAGCTGGATAAAGGATGTGATTATCCCAGTTCCGTACTTGGCCCAGGCTCCTGCGCTCCTCTGTTTCTCGCAAGCGGGGACAGCCACTTACTCGCTAACTACCGTTTGATGAGTCAGGAGGTTCTTACTCGCTAACCACACTTTGATAAGTGGGGGAGTCTTTACACGCTAGCCTTAACGATAAGTGTGTACTTAATACGTTAAGTATCTTGTGATAAGCGAGGGTTGTTAAACGTTATGTGCCTTACGATAAGCGAAGGTACTTACTTGCTAACTACCTTACGATAAGCGAGGGTGGTACTTACACGCTAACTACCGTGCGATAAGCGAGGGTGGTATTTACACGCTAACTACCGTACGATAAGCGAGTGGGTACTTGCCGACTAGCTACAAGGTACTGTTTAAAAATCATATCAGCGCGAAAATAGCACTCTTGAATTTACAAGGCAAAAGGCGTTATCCTACCTCAACTTACTGCCCAACTCTGAGGGATACTACCACCCCGACCCCAGGATACCAACCACAATAAACGATTAACTCCCGGGTACCAGTATACAATTTGGTAGAAGCAGCAGGTGTATGCAGACTTGCTCCTGCGACTTGTATCGCCAAAGAATCGAATCTTGGTGCCTCCGGATGTTGACCGAGAGCCCTATCTTTGAATACTTAATATTGATTTGTTTTTTGACGCGCTGAACTCGCCTGGGTTACTCACAGCAGGGACTGGTTAAGGCTCAATCCTCCGTCCACTGACCGTTATCAGAGAGAGAGAGTATACAGATACACACACGCACACACAGAAACCGTAAGGACCTAAACGGCAAGAACTGTAATGGTTGGCAAAATCGCACACTACAGGAAGAGACAAAAGTGCGTCATTTGAGTGCGGTTTAGTGTCCCATTAAGGCAGAATGAACATAAATTGATGGGGTGACCAACACCAGCCTCAGGGCACTCAGAAAAAACCCTCCACTCAGATTGGACGCAAAGATTGGCAAAGTCCATAACAAATTTAAAGGTAATTACCTTTAAGTGTGTGTGTGTGTATGTACGTGTATGTATATGTTAGTGTATACGTAAAAATGCCACAGTAAAATTAGGAAATAAAACCTGAGAGCCTTTATGAATCACGAAATCGTAATAACAAGATTAAAAGCCATGGAACAGGTGAGGTTTTAATCCTATGGTGGAGTGTGTCATAAAACTGCATCTTACTATAGCCAGCTGGCCCAGTGGCTTACTGTAGCCAGCTGGCCCAGTGGCTTACTGTAGCCAGCTGGCCCACTGGCTTACTGTAGCCAGCTGGTCCAGTGGCTTACGCACTGACCTGGAGTTTTACGACTCACATGCCCGGGGTTCAAACTCTACCCGTACCCTGGTTTTTCTGAGCGTTTCCATGTGCCTACACGCATATAATTCACACAACTGCTGGACGCTCAAGCTCCTATCGCTTAAAACCCACTTTACCCTCTTTCCTTTTCCTCGAGTCCTTCCTTAGACGGCAATTTCTTTTTTCCCTTCCATCGCAGATTAATGCCCTCTTTATCGTCCCACGTTGCTCCATCCTCTCTAAATGTCCACATCATACTACGTACTTTGCTCTCTCAATACCTTTATAACTACACACAGTTTTCTAGTTCCACTTCTTTGAACTCTCTGCACAATATTCACACCACACAGACCTCTCAAACATGACCTCTTTACTGACTTCAGTCTCCTCCTCGCTGCAACGTTTAAAACTCATGACTCACACTTACGTAAGCACTATTCGTTCAAGAAATCTCTCATTCATCTGTCTGTACTATTATTATTTCTCACATGCAGCACCAGCTTCGTGTAAGTCATACACTACAAGGAGTGATGGAGGCTCGATCCTCTGTCCTCTGGAAGATGGAAAGAAATGTTTAATGAAAGTGTGATATTTGTCTACTTGAGTGATTTTATATATATATATATATATATATATATATATATATATATATATATATATATATATATATATATATATATATATATATATATATATATATATATATGGTTTCAAGTTGGAAAAGTTCAGATTCAGGAAGGATATAGGAAAGCACTGGTTTGGTAATAGAGTTATGGATGAGTGGAACAAACTCCCGAGTACCGTCATAGAAGCTAAGACTTTGTGCAGTTTTAAAAATAGGTTGGATAAATACATGAGTGGGTGTGGGTGGGTGTGAGCTGGACCTGACTAGCTTGGGCTACCAGGCCTGGTGCCGTGCTCCTTCCTTAAGTGGAAGTGACCTGACTAGGTGGTCATTGTTCAAGGCCGAAGGGTGGCATGGACCTGCTTCGCATGGGTCAGTAGGCCTGTTGCAGTGTATGTATATATATACATATATATATATACATATATATATATATATATATATATATATATAAATATATATATATATATATGA
>NC_091328.1:4130187-4152687 GCF_038502225.1 Cherax quadricarinatus | reverse complement strand
GTGTGTGTGTGTGTGTGTGTGTGTGTGTGTGTGTGTGTGTGTGTGTGTGTGTGTGTGTGTGTGTGCGTCATAAACGAACTCACACGAAAACAATAACAGCGAAAACAAACTGGGAACGGTATAATAATCATCCTGATCATCACATATCATTCACTGCATCAAATTCGATAGCGTGGTAACGGGTCCTCGCTGAGAGCGCACCACTACACAGTTTCCGGTCACGCTATCGGTGTAGCTTTCATTCTTGGGTCCTTTCTCGCAGCTTTCTTCCCGGAGGTGAACCCACGATGGTCCGCCGGAGTGTAAGGTGAGCTGAGGCCCGTGCCGCTCCAGTGAGTTACAGCAGCTCTCTTTTATTCTTCTTAATCTTCGTCTTCTCTTTCTTCTTCTTTCTTCTTCTTCTTCAGACTTCTACAGTTCATCTACGAGAGGGTGGCCACTTTATGAGAGACCTCCGTCATCGATGTAGACAACATATGCCTTATCTTGGGTCTCGTAGCGAGACCCAAAAGGACGTCGTAAGGCAGTACAATGAGCGCCGCTGCCAGACGGAAGCGACCCGTTCTTCGTATTACGTGAGTGTTCAGCTTATGCAAAAAAAAAAAAAAAAAAAAAATCCCAATACACGTACGCCTATCCAAACTTAACATAATCTAACACAACCGTAACGTACCGTAACCGAGAATAACAAATATTTAATTTCTGTAATGTCATAAGCCGTAATGAAGAAATGGCGATTCGGAGGAAATTTGCATACTCTGTGCCTTCTCGATGAGAGCTCAACTGCAATTGTGTTTATATCTAATTAGCTTAAATAACAGCTGAGGCATAGGTTGTGTAGGTGGCAAGTGACTGTGGTTCTCTCCCTGAGAAGCCGCACAACGTAAGGATCACACACGAAGCTTGCCAGACGATCTCCGGTATCATAAAATGAGCGTCCAGTGGGATGAAATCAGAGATCAGATCCTTACATGTAAAAGTTCAGTTTAGGGAAGGAGTAGTGTTGTGTGCTGGCCGACCACAGCCTCGCTCCCAAGGCTGCCACTGCTTCCTGGCTCGTCTTTCACGTCTGGAATGATATATTAACCGTGATATCTTCAAGTTTTATCCTGAGATTCCTTACTTATAGCATCTATTCATAATTAACTGGCCTTTTACCTCTATGAAATGCCATTTTTTTCTATTCACTCGTAGCTCAGATGTAAACCTTTGGATTTTCGCCTTACCTCTGGGCAAGGAGAAACAAATAGGTTAAAGAGAACGAGTCGACATTTGTGGGTCGCATTCAGAGGACCACCTGGTTTTCGTCACTTGTTGTGAATTAATAACTAAAAGAAAGTCGTCGCTTTCTTCCAGTTTTTAATACCGAATTTATTCTTAACAATATACACAGGCGAAGACACTAGTAGCAAAAAAATTCTTTATTTGAACACCGTTCCGCTGCGTGTGGGAATTTATCAAATTATCGAGCAATCATAAAGTTCTACACAAAGTGAAAAGTTATCTCAGTATAAGTTTCTTCTGTGTCTTCCGTCTTTGGTTCAAATGTATTGTATATCAGTTCATACACACACACACACACACACACACACACACACACACACGGGATGGAGAGGGATGGGTCATGGATAGCCTATCCTAGAGATACCAAGATCACTTATCCCCGTGCCTGGTCACCTGCGCTGCCCACATCCTGTGGATAGCTTACAAGAGGCCATCTTTCCAAAGATTACACCAGCCTCTCCGTCTCTCACTACACCGGCCCAGGAAGCCGCAGGAATGGTACTGGAGGAAAGATGGCGTTGGCTTGATGACGCAAAGCAGCTGGTACCTTGAAACGCAAAGCAGCTGGTACCTTGAAACGCAAAGCAGCTGGTACCTTGAAACGCAAAGCAGCTGGTACCTTGAAACGCAAAGCAGCTGGTATCTTGGACTCAGCACAGGTGGTTGGAAGACAGAGTACATGAAAGATGGCGTAAGCTTGCAGATGGTGATTATGTAATCAAATAAAGCGCTAAACCGACAAGGGTCATTTGCAGATGGTGAGAAAGGCTCTGTGTTTCCAGGGGACACTATTATGATTTTTTCGTCCGTAACAGGGCTTTGTAAAGTCCAGTCATGGACGAAACGTCGTAAATGACAATTTCACAGCTAACACAGGTAGAGTGCTGACAAAATGACCACTTAAATCTGAATGAGCTTGCATGAGAACGAGTTTCACTCAAGAGCTTTATGAAATCAGAATAGAGCTCTAATTTAAGCCCAATTAACCAACCTATAACGACTTTTCGCTCTCGAGCAAAACGCTCAAATAAACATTTCAAGCAATTTTAAGACTCTTTTCACTCAAGTTAGAAGTTATTTCATCGCGAAGCTCAACAGAACACACGACCATAACACAAGGCACAGATCACTCTTTGATGTTCCTCGTGTCCATCTCACGCTATGCAAAAACTCAATGCACATAAAAGGCCCTAAAATCTGGAATTCACTACCTGTGAATATAGAAGAAACACTGTTTATAAATTCAAGTCTCTTCTTAAAAATCACTTACTCACGCACAACTAAATAAATACTGAATAACTGTATCTCATAAATGTCCAACCTGTGACCCAATCAAACTTTGTTATTTGTAATTACATTACCTAACAGAATACTCCATTCTACTGAATGCTCAGTAACACAGTAAATAACCATATGACCTGTCTTTGTAATACTCATTTGTGCTTAATTGTTAACTGTTCACAACAATGTTTACCACTGAATATATCATTACTTAGTTAATCTTAAGAAAATTTTAAGCCTGCCCATAATGCTCTGCATACAAGGGGGTTTGGCATGTTACACTTAACCATTGTATTTCCTTGTACTTCTATGTATCATGTTCAAATAATTAAATAAATAAATACACTCCCTCCTGTCGTCAGGTATAACTTGAGTTCATGAAGAAACTTGTCATAAGTTGCCTTAAAAAACCGACACTTGTCTTATGGAATGATAGCAATGACTGAAAAGTTTAGACACACACACACACACACACACACACACACACACACACACACACACACAGGACAGGTAGGTTAGGGGAGACATGATAACGGCATACAAAATACTGCGAAGAATAGATAAGGTGGACAGAGACAGGATGTTCCAGAGATGGGACACAGAAACAAGGGGTCACAATTGGAAGTTGAAGACTCAGAGGAGTCAAAGAGATGTTAGGAAGTATTTCTTTAGTCATAGAGTTGTCAGGAAGTGGAATAGTCTGGAAAGTAATACAGTGGAGGCAGGGATCATACATAGTTTTATGGCATGGTATGATAAAGCTCATGGAGCAGTGAGAGAGAAAACCTAGTAACGCTCAGTGAAGAGGCGGGGCCAGGAGCTATGTATCGACCCCTGCAACCACAAATAGGTGAGTACACACACACACACAAGCAAAGAAAAACACATCGAACTTCTGTTTGTGGGAGTTACCTCTGCTATTGGACAGAGAGAGAGAGAGAGAGAGAGAGAGAGAGAGAGAGAGAGAGAGCATGGAAAAATAATTCCCCGAAGACCTAAGGGTCTTTATTGAGGTTGTGTGATCAGAAAAACTAAACCGCAATTTAGGTACCAATTATTGTACTGTCTAGACAGATAAGGCCAGAGTGGTAAACGGAAGGCTCTCCCTGCTCCTCCACTTCCACCGAGTCCACTACAGTGAAGCTAAGGAAGTGGCACTTAAGTGTTCTGATAAGGCCAGTAGACTCCCTGGATTTATATAAACAAGTATAAACATCAGAAATCCCAAAATAACACTACAATTCAACACCTAATAAGTCCTGCATCACATTGATAATACGGCGCAGTTCTGGTCTCTGTATTACTGAGCAGACATAGTGTTTGGAAAGCATACAGAGAAGGATGAAAAAGCGTTTCCGAAGAGAGAATGAAATGTATGTTTAAACCACAAAGGTTATGTACACCGAAAGGTATATGCCTCTCAGTATATTCTTGAGTGGTGGGGAACAGGTGATATCCATCTCTAAGGAATCTTCGTGTTGAGACAGGCTTAACACACCCCATTTACCAGTCAACCAACCACTCATCGCTGCTCTCAGCATCACGTCAGCATCACTGTTCTTGCGGATACTTTATAGACTCTGTAAATATATATTTACGATTTCCAGTACTGACGTCACTGTTTTTAGCTCTTTAGAAGAGCATGTTGTCGCCCAGTTCTTCAAGGACCTACAGTCATTGTGCATTTGAGAGTGTGTTTTTGGTGCTTCACTAATTTCTCTTCACGTAGCTCACGAATACGTTGTGGGTCATCCAAGTCGCAAAGAGTAAAGAGATGATTGATTAGTTAGCATTATTTTCTTGTGAAGCGATCCTTCGTTGAAGCTTCTGAGTTGAGAGAGGTTTTTCTGCTGGCAACGTCAGTCATCTCAGACGTTCCAGTTTCAGGAGCACTTGCTTTCTGATTACCAAGTGCTCCAGCATCTCCAGTAGATCGTTTTAGTGGAATATTCACTTGAGAAGTTCAACCCAGATGCCTGTGGTCACAGGCATCTGGGGATCACTTCTCAAATGAATATCCCAGTAAAAAGATACAAAATATGATTGATCTCCACTAGAGCCATCACGATCTCTGCTTCCGAGAGACAATTATTCCTGCCTCAACATCGATACAACAAGAGAAACCAGAATATTTGACACCTTGCCTATGAAAATTAAACACTTCGGATGCAGTTAGAAAATAAAACCCAAACTCTTTTAGAAATTCTAATCCCAAGAAAGTATTTCCAAATATTAAAGAAAACATCAATAATCAGGAAAGTTTTTTAATCAGCAGTAATTAAAAGAATAGGAATTTTTAATTTTATTCTAAAAGATAAATATTGGCATTGGGACGCATGCGAAAATAATAGTATCTAATGTGGAAGTATGATGCTTGTGTTTGTATTTTAATATTGAACTGACATGCGTTATGTCCCAGAATTCTTAAAGTCATTTTTTATTGAGTGTTCTAAAGGCTATTCTAAGATTCGCTAGCCTCAGGTGTGCTATCAAAGTCATTTTCTTCTTCTTCCGCCATCAGTATGTTCAATATAATGATCACTTTCAGATGTATTTCTAATCTATATTTGTAGTGTCTGTACTCGGTCTCGTCTCTCTTTTCTCAAGCTGGGTAACTGTACTCTCATTCAAGCTGAAACCCAGTCACTTGTGTGACTGCTGGGTGAACGATGGTGTCAAGTGACAGGCAGTGAGACAGACACAATGTCTGCAGTGAAACTTTTGTTATAACGTTTCGTACAGGGCTCGACTTTTATCAAATCCAGTGGGATTTGATAAAAGTCGGATAAGTCATCAACTTACTTGTACATTATTCTACATGACAGTTACACAGCGGGAAATAAAACTAGCTATGATTTTCCCCTGGATGGTACTCATTCCAGGTGCTGAAATGTCAGCACCTTGGAGACTCCAGTAGAGTCAACCTGAGCTTGGAGACTCCAGCAGTGTCAGCCTAAGCTGGAAGACTCCAGTAGCGTCAGCCTGAGCTTGGAAATTCCAGTGGAGCAATGAGGTTATCATCAAGATTCCAATATAAAACACAGTCTTCTCGCTATCTAAATCCTACTGGAGGACGCCGCTGTCCTCTCAGTCAAATGACATGATTCTCGTAGCTCGTATTTAACAGTGTCGCAAAAGGATATCAAAACGCACACAAGGATAAAATATCTAAATCAATGAAAAGGGAGTAAATGGGAGTGTCAAGATTGCGAGGTGTCAGGTGTCTGGTCCATTAATTAGGAGACACAAGCCAGGTATGACAGAAGTAAATACATAGATTAATTGAATGTAAAGAGGATAGGTTTTTGTGTGTAATAATGATGATGTTGAGGATGATTATAATGGTTATTATAATCATCAGGCTTCTCTTATCCACGAAGAGTGAGAAGACATTTGCAGAGAAGAGAAGTTTGATGAATAGGAAAAGGGTTGATAACGTCGTCAGCAGCACCAGACACACATATACATACACACACACACACATACACACACACACGCTCACACACACACACACACACACACACACACACACACACACACACACACACACACACACACACACACCAATATCATTATCATCACCTTGGTGTAGCAATAAATCCGTAAGGGTAATGCTGAGCGTTTGGAATGGAAAGTAATCGGGTTTGATCCGATAAATGGAAAATAACGTGTACAAAACCATGCGCAAACAGCCCACAAACCGGACGACGTTTCTCTCAGTCCTAAACAGATACGACAAAAAAAAACTGAACGAAACATTGAGATGTTTCCTCCGTTTAACTTCGTTTCGCAAGTTACTTGAATCAGCCTCTTAGTCTCGAAGATGTTTCGATTCAATGCCTTACGTTACCACATGTCGTGATTTCCTCACATAACTGATGCTCACCTTCTCAGCCTTTCTCTCCTGCCCGTCAAACTCATCCCGTATATACTTTCCTCGTCACTCTATCATCATCCATTCGTTCCACATGGCCATACCAGCCAAGCACGACCGCCTCAATCTTCTGAGACTCACAGCGTCGCAGTCTACTTCCTCACCCTAGCATTAACACTCCCTTATGGTCTCTGTTCACTTAACATCATCCGTTCATCACTCTGTCATCATCTCAAGATATGTATATTGTCACACTGTGTATATATGACTTGTGGTTAAGGACCTTAAGAGCATCAGTAGCTCTGTAAGAACATCAGTAGTTCTGTAAGAACATCAGTAGTTCTGTAAGAACATCGGTAGTTCTGCTAGGCTACGTTAAACAAGGCTTACGCACCTACCAACACTCATTCAAGTTCTTATCTAATCTATTTTAAGAGCTTACCAAACATATTTTAAGTGCTATGTAAGCAATTTATTGGTTTAAAAAGGCACTAAGACGTACTTATTAAAAAAACGTATCGTTCCTGGGATCAATTAACCGGTATCATTTACCAAGGTTTATGCCAACTCTTTTAGTAAATGCTACTTAAGCCTATTTTTAAAGGCTATCCAAAATGATTTTATAGGGCTTTCCAGACCCCTTCAAACCTATTTTCAACGCTACCCAAATCTATTTCTACAGCATAAACAAAAGTAAGACCCGTGACTCGAGTAACTTTTAGCGCCATCCAAACCTATTTCTACAGAATAAACAAAAGTAAGACCCGTGACTCGAGTAACTTTTAGCGCCATCCAAACCTATTTCTACAGCATAAACAAAAGTAAGACCCGTGACTCGAGTAACTTTTAGCGCCATCCAAACCTATTTCTACAGCATAAACAAAAGTAAGACCCGTGACTCAAGTAACTTTTAGCGCCATCCAAACCTATTTTTACAGCATAAACAAAAGTAAGACCCGTGACTCGAGTAACTTTTAGCGCCATCCAAACCTATTTCTACAGCATAAACAAAAGTAAGACCCGTGACTCAAGTAACTTTTAGCGCCATCCAAACCTATTTCTACAGCATAAACAAAAGTAAGACCCGTGACTCAAGTAACTTTTAGCGCCATCCAAACCTATTTCTACAGCATAAACAAAAGTAAGACCCGTGACTCGAGTAACTTTTAGCGCCATCCAAACCTATTTCTACAGCATAAACAAAAGTAGACTCGTAACTCGAGGAATTTCAATGTAGAAACCTGGAAGGCTGATCTCATCAGAAAGTTGACAGTTGCGAGCGAAGGTCAACCAGTGAGCAATTTTAGTGTTTGTGGTGTAAATGGACGACTTCACGGACATCATCTTCAAGGTGATGTAACGTGTTCTCGTAACGTGACTTTGTTTTTATTTATCATCTGGCTGTAGTCACCGGGCAGTAATCTTTCTGTACCTTGTGGCTGTACCCGCGTACTCGTGTATCCTATGGCTGTATGTTATGTATCGTGCTCCTGTATCTTGTTGCTGTAACCACTTGAGAGTAATGGTGAATGGTATATATGTATTTCGAGTCTGTATGTAGTGTATGATGAGTCTGTATGATGGTGAGAATGTAAATAAAATATACAATGTTAGTTATGGCATTGTATTGTGAAGGCTTTTCGCCCAACAGAGATTTTATGAGACGTTTTATCAATTGGTAAAGACCCTGATGGGCGAAACGTCCTATCTTTAAAATGTAATAGCCCGCATTGTGTGTCTTATCAACTTGCTATCATTATACACTACCGCTGCATTACTATGCTGGGGAGAGAGAGAGAGAGAGAGAGAGAGAGAGAGAGAGAGAGAGAGAGAGAGAGAGAGAGAGAGAGAGAGAGAGAGAGAGAGAGAGAGAGAGAGAGAGAGAGAGAGAGAGAGAGAGAGAGAGAGAGAGAGAGAGAGAGAGAGAGAGAGAGAGAGAGAGAGAGAGAGAGAGAGAGAGAGAGAGAGAGAGAGAGAGAGACAGACAGACAGACAGACAGACAGACAGACAGACACAGAGAGAAACGCACTGGTCTGGAAACTTTATCGCAGACGTTTCCCTTTTACGTTCTTGCTTATGTACTTTTGTAATTACATTTCATATGCTGATGCTGTGTACTGGGAACGTCCAACCCAGTTTCTATCTTGCGCTACAGTCTAGAGCATGGACATAGAGAGCACAGTGA
The DNA here is from genome assembly GCF_038502225.1 of Cherax quadricarinatus. Classification (NCBI taxonomy): domain Eukaryota; kingdom Metazoa; phylum Arthropoda; class Malacostraca; order Decapoda; family Parastacidae; genus Cherax; species Cherax quadricarinatus. The sequence goes on along the minus strand of NC_091328.1, from coordinate 4,144,062 downwards.
TTTAGTGGCTTCAGTTGCGGATTCTTATCCCCGGGCTGTTACAGGGATAATATTCCAAGTATTAACTGGTGCTGGGGGTTACATTTTGCATGCTGTCAAATATTTTTTGGATTTATAAATCCGGTTTTGGCTAAATGTGTGAAGCAAAGGCGAGTCTATATGCGCAGATACTGCCGGGGTATTGCTCAGAGATAAGACCTGAACATATTTCCAGGAATCATCAGGTTGGCTGTCGATAGGAAGGAAAGTAGAATGAAAAATAAGGTGAAATACAGACTAGTGTCTCTAACTAGTGCAGCTTAGAAAGATCTTAAGAGACATTAAATATCTAAAATAAAAAATCGTAAATTACTCAAATGTCAAGTGAAAGGATACATGTGCAACTAATGTGACATTTTATTGTGGCAACGTTTCGCTCTGCAGGAGCACTGAAGGCTACATAGCAAACTGGAGAAACAACCTGGGGTTAAAAAGTAAAAGGGCTTGTGTACAGTCCAGGACATTTATTGATGGAAGCGTCTCGCCATCAGTGACTTCATGATTAGGATTAATCATCGGAAGTTCCCCATAGGAAAAGCAAAGTTAAGATAGTGTAAGATAGTGACAGAAATCGTTGATAATCCACATTCAGGAGAGACAATTATGACGACATTTCGGCTCGTCGTGGACCATTGACAATGGTGCAAAACGTCATGTTTGCCTCTCGTAAGTGCAGGTAATTTGTGATTGCTTTCAGCCTTGGTACTCTGACTTCTTATTCCTTATGGTGAAAATAAGAACGAAACACAGTGCCATCTGTGTGTGGGGAAGGAAAGCTCACTGTAACGGTTACAGAAAATCTAACTGAATGACCATTGCAGCAAATCATGTTACATGAAGCACGCATAACAAAATAGCATCACCGACGCAGGCTAAGTTTACATACTAGCGTAGTATATTAATCACCCGCACGTAGGAGAGAGAAAACGTATGGTCGGAGTCGGAGAGAAACCTCGTCTTAAGTGTCGGGTATTTTGTGTATTGTTCCAGTTACGGTATTGTGCCTCTTTCGTTCTTCGTACAAGTGCACTTTGAAAACCTAGAGTCTAGGGAGTGTCTGTCTAGGTCCTAGACAGACACTCCCTAAGCAAAGCTCTTCGCGTCATGAGGTGCTGCTGTAAAGGCCAAGTGGAACATGACAGGAAGTGAAGACAAGTCATGAGGTGTTATTGTAATACAAAGTGAAACAAGAGATGAAGTGAGGATGTCTGTGTCGTGCCGTTGCTGAAACACTGTGACACGGACATCAATGCACTGGAAGGTGTGTAGTAGGTTCGCCGGTCTTGTCCAGGCCCTGGTCTTTTCCAGATGGTGACCCAGCCACTGGAAGGTCAAACACCAGCGGAAAATGAGCAGACTCTTCGCTGACCATAGACGAGTGTAAACATGGCGTAGCTACATACAAGAAGCGTACGGAAGGAATAACTGGAAAAAGTATGCAGACATATATTCCAGACTGATGTATGAGTCCAAGACAATGAACTGTGGACAAAGATACTGTGAGGTAAACCTCATGTCACTGCAAGAGAGAAGAAGAATGGATAACGACGTGAAAAAGAAATACTTCGGGGCATATACAAAGAACAAGGACAGGGTGTACAAGAACAGGGTGACCTTAAAATTGTACACTCACGTCAACAAGAGGGACACTAAGGTGTAGTTTTTTTAACATACTAGAAATGAATAACTGTAATAAGCTACGTAATGAGACAGTCCAATGGAACTAACTTCATATATTGGTTCACACACACACACACACACACACACACACACACACACACACACAGTGTCCTCATCATTCAGCTTCGACCGTGAAATTAAAAAATGGTCTGGCTATCAGAGCGTTCCACAGGTCCAGCCATTCCCTTAAATGGCCTCGGCCACCTGACATCGTCTTCCCGGCCTCCGTGAGTACACGCCTTGCTGAAGCCTGCTGGTAACACTATATATACAAGGCAAACCTATAAATATATACACAACGTCTCGCTCTAAGCAGAGCTTTATCAAATCTCTGTTTAGAGCGAAGTGGCTTGCAAGTTTGCACTACACTGACTTATGTCCTTCCATACTTGTTAACGAGTAGGTAAAAGATGGTAATAAATATCGGTAGTTGTGAAATAACACAAAGGTGCTCTATTAAGTTATTTTATTGAGGAAGTGTTTTAATGAGGACTATAGAAGCCGTTCGTGGCGAAACGTTTCCTTAATAAAATATCTTAACATTTCACACGCGTTATTTCACACTTCTTGGTGAGCCTTATCTTTCAAAGGTTGAATTGTTATACTGCAGATTCGTGTTGTTGCAAGGACTGTGGCCTTCAGCTCCTGGGACCTGCCTTTTCAATCTCAATCCTGAGGTACGATGACAGTTATAAACTGAGGGAATTCTTACCCCTGTCCCTTCCAGCCTTAACTACCACTTTTAATGTGTTGAGTGTTCTGGCAAACAACCTCTCCCCCCCCCTCTCCCTCTCTCTTCATCAGCTGTGTTATTATTACCCCAGATAATCTTGTATGTTATGATTATGTCTCCTTTGGATTGTCCAGCGATTGTTATGTGTATTTTTTGCTCTCACTAAGTTACCCTCACGCCGTTGTTTTTATGAGCGGTTCGAGTCTACGGTCCTGGTGCCACCTCTTCAACTACTATCTCCGGCATTGCTGGTCCCTGGCCTATCGAGCTCATCTCCTGCCTTTTTCTGAAGCCGTGTATGGTTCTTACTGTGATGAATGGTTTGAAAAACCGACAAGTTGAAGATTGAGACACTTATGCAACATATGGGAATCTTTATTAAGGAAACGTTTCGCCACACAGTGGCTTCATCAGTCCAATACAAAGCAGAAAGGTGTAAGGAGAGGAGGAGTTTGAGGTAATCAGTCCTTCAGCCTGGAGTCGATGTGTTCAGTCCATCAATCTTGTAGAATGTACACCATATGGCCGCAGACGTGGCTTATATACTGTAGTCAGGTGAGGCGAAGCAGGAGGCGGCGGCGTCATAGTGGTACCATCCACTAGTCAAAGTAGGTCTTCGTCCAAAGGTTGGGCAAGTGTATTTGACTTTGTATTGCTTTGTATTGGACTGATGAAGCCACTGTGTGGCGAAACGTTTCCTTAATAAAGATTCCCATATGTTGCATAAGTGTCTCAATCTTCATCATGATTCTTACTGTCATCGCTGCCACATCTTAAAGATTCCACTTTTCTGATACTCTTATACTGAAGAAGTATATCGTAACATCCCTGTGATTCGCATTTATAATTGTCTGTCCCTATCTGCTACCAAATCATCTGAGTATCATGTACGTCGCAATCGTATCTCCTCCGCGATCTTTTTTTTTTAAGATCATCAGGTTCCGTTCCTTTAGTCTTTTCTTATGGCCCAATAACCTCAGCTCTAAGACTAATTTAATTGCAAATCTCTCGACTTATTGGAGTTTTAGAACATGTAAGACCATGTGTAGCCTCAATATCAATGTTGTTTACTCTAAGATAAACTTGACGTATGTCGTGTGTGTGTGTGTGTGTGTGTGTGTGTGTGTGTGTGTGTGTGTGTGTGTGTGTGTGTGTGTGTGTGTGTGTGTGTGTGTGTGTGTACTTTTACGTTACCTCAAACTCTTCCTAATAACAAATCACCAAACATTCCATCAACTAACTCGTCCAAACCCGTGTGAATCAGCTCAAGAAGCCGTGTAGGTTCGATACTCCGTCCGTCAATCTCTTCCCAAAGTCTTCCTCAAAACTAAACAACATACATACCTTAGTAACAGAAGCCAATATGTGTACACAAATGGAGCAAACTCTTTCACACAATCACAGTCGGTGTCCCACAAGGAAGTCTCCTTGGTCCTCTCCTCTTTCTCATTTACATCAATTACCTACCGAATGCATCACAACTACTCAAACCCATAACATTTGCAGACGACACAACATACATCTTCTCTCACCCAAACCCAGCCATACTCGCCAACACTGTTAATGCTGAATTTCAGAAACTAACTACCTGGATGATGGCCAATAAGATTACCCTCAATACTGACAAAACCTATTTTATTCAGTTTGGAAACAGAACTACAAATGTTCCACTTAACATAACGCTAAACGGATCATCCATCACAAGACTCACAGAAGGAAAATTCCTAGGAGTCCACCTTGACAGTAACCTCAAATTCCAGACACATATACAACAAATTTCCAAGAAAGTCTCTAAGACAGTAGGCATACTATCAAAGATACGGTGCTATGTTCCACAATCAGTTCTCCTGGCACTATCATTCACTTATTTACCCTTATCTCACACATGGATTTTATGCATGCAGATCAACAACATTAAATCACCTAAGACCACTAATAACCCAGCATAAGACTGCAGTCAGAATGATAAGTTTCCACTCCAGACAGCATACTCCACCAATATTCAAAAGTCTAAAACTACTCACAGTAAAGAACATCCATACTTATTCTTGTGCCTACTGCATACGAAGAACGCTACACTCAAACATAAACCCTCCACTCAAACTTCTCCTCACCAACCTTAACAGGACACACGACCATAACACAAGACACAGATCACTTTCTGATGTACCCCGTGTCCATATCACACTTTATAAAAACTATGCACATAAAGGGCCCCAAAATTTGGAATTCATTACCAGTAAATACTAAAGTAACCCGGTCTGAACGTCAATTGAAGACTTCTCAAACACCACTTACTCACCCTACACTAAATATTCAATACTCAATATTTAACTCTACCAAAAATCTCCCAGTTACCTCAATCTGAAAACTTAAAAACTAGATGTACGACTTAAACAAACTATGATCAATATCTCTAATATTAAGTAGTGTGTAAACCATTAACTTTCGTAAGCCCATAATGCCGAAGCATGATAGTGGCTCTCTTTGCACTGCAACTCATTGTTGTAATTGCATAATCTCAATGTACTCTGGCAAAGAAATAAAATTGTATTGTACTGTATTGTACATCACCCTCTCCCCATCGTAGTCCCTCAACTAATCTTCCTGATCCATGAAAACAAAGATGGCTGAAAAAATGGCGTCAGAGCTTTCACGAGCCTATTAAAATAAACAATTAGAAAAAAACAGTTTCATACAATATAATAAAGATACCAGATTAATCCATTTAGTTTTTTTTTTTGCATGTCAGTTGCTAGTTTATCAAGCTTGAACAGCCGACAGCTGCGGAAGGCAAGTAAGGTGAACTGAGCACCAGCAGTGATGGCTCGATCTGTCAGCTTCTTGTTCCTAATGTACACTTAATGGTCGGCCGTAATAAGGGTGTGTTGCGGCTCAGCGTAATGCTGAATGCTGATGGTGATTGCAATGGTGACTGTGATGATGGTAGTTACGGTGGGTGTCACAGGATATGGTGATGGGGGATGGGGGGGAGGGTAGTGAATGTAATGGCTGTTTATTCATGACGACCGTAATAGATGACAGTGGTGCTGGTTATTTGTGTAATGTTATGCTTCTTAGACTAACCTTGATACATAATAATAATAATAATAATAATAATAATAATAATAATAATAATAATAATAATAATAATAATATACTAGCCACTACCGTCCACAGGATGAACATGTGGTGCACAATACACTAGTCACTTCGGTGGCGAAATCTACTTTGGAGTGACATCAATATAAATATATCTCTACTCACTTACGTTATTTACATTTTACACTTGATCAGTACACCTGATAACCTTGTTTCTCGCTGTATTTGTTGATTATTTACAGCACTCGACATTGTGTGTGTGTGTGTGTGTGTGTGTGTGTGTGAGTAATAACCTATTAGTGCTAGCATAAATAATCCTCAGCTCATAGCGCATTGCTGTCTTCTTTTGTTTCTTCCAATTAATCAGATTAATCTATGAAAATTTGCAACAATACTAACAACTTCTTGTTGCAACTGTTTCCACTTGTCATCAACTTATCTTTTATCGCAATATAAATCTGTGAGTGCTCTTCCTGTTCCTTATTCCAAGGTGTCTTCGTCGTCTTAACACTCAGGTAATAACAGTTCCATGCAAGAAGTCTCATCGTAACTCCGTCAACGTGGCTAGACCAATTCACAAATAAGCCACAACACAATGGCTGGTATAACTGACAGCTACCCGTCAACCTGGGATTGGAAACTTGAGACGACGTTTCGGTCCGTCTTGGTGAGTGTGTGAATGAGTGGGTGAGTGAGAAATCATATTGGCCATGACAGAGGGGCAATTCCAGCTTCGAGCATCGTTCAGAAACACGCCAGGAAGCACATGATTGAGAAAGTGAGTGAGCAGTGGTACTAACCTTGACAGGAGAGCAGGACTGGAGTCCATTACTCGGACACCTTTTGGACAGACGGCAGGTAAACAGGTAAGTGATCGTGTTGTCCTTGACGGAGGCGGGGGAGAGGGCAGCTCTCATGGGGGAGGGTTAGGACTGCTGGGGAACAGGGGGTGATGGTGGTGGGGAAGCAGTCAGACAGCACAGAGGGTTGTGTCAAGTGACAAATGCTGACTAACATCTTCACACTTGCTTCTTATTGGCCAATGCCCCATCGACTCTGATTTCCTCGGTAGACAGCCCTGCTCTCTCTCTCTCTCTCTCTCTCTCTCTCTCTCTCTCCAATGCAAGGCAATGCGTTTCAGTTATTAGAATGTAATACATGAGTAAACAAGCCAACTGAGACAAAATTATATATATATATATATATATATATATATATATATATATATATATATATATATATATATATATATATATATATATATATATATATATATATATATATACATTATACATAAATACTTAACAATGTCTTGGAGCAAAAAAATTGCATTAAACTTCGAGGAAAGAGGTGCAATAGAAATGTGGTTAAGTGCTTTTTTTTTCAAGTTATTAGATCACATGAAGCAATAAGTCCTCAAATTAAACAACCTGTCAAAAATACCAGGACAAACACTATACAAAATATCTTATTCAACTAGACACAATGAAGAGGCGGCTGTGGTCAGACACTCTCTTATTCGAGTCTACAAAGTCACCCTGGACAATCAGATGACCTTGCACCACACAGAAATAGTATTGCTAGAGGTTGCAGTAATAGTGATGTAGACATATGTAATGGAATTCAAAGTCTCCCTTCATCTTTCCTCAAAAAGTCAATGAACGTTTCCGTATAAGTGAAGGAAGTCATTCAATTATTTTTTTCAAGGCAGGAGTGTGGCAAGGGGGTAGCTGAAGGCCGCTAGAGACAGCCGTCTGCCAAATTAACCTGATATTGTCTAAACAGATTTATAATACCTAAAGTGTAGGTGATTTTTTCTTAAAATAGCTCAGACTGATTTTATAATGTTAAATTGTCTTCCTTATATACACCCATGTACTCTCTCTCTCTCTCTCTCTCTCTCTCTCTCTCACTCACTCTTACAAACTCTTACGATCACTCACATACACTATCATTCCTATCATTTTTTATCTCTGGAATATTATGGTTATGATTATAACCTTAAGCTTTATAGGGGGTGGACCCGTAAGCCAGCTGAAAGTCTCGGCCAGATGACCGAAAGCTCCAACTGCGGACCACCATACGACTAAGACCCGTGTCAGGAAACACTTGTCCTGTTTCCTGACGAACCTAACCTAACCCAACCTAATTTCTTATTGCATCAATGCTGTCTGAAGAAGAGTAATGATGTGACGTTTACTCCCATCAAGTATCTTGCAATTATCTATCTGTAGCTACAGAAGTAGATCTATTGTTATGGAGTCAGGAGCTGATCTATTGTTGTGGCGTCCCGTCTTCAACAAACTGTTCGCCATCTTAAAGTTTCCAGTGGTTGTTTTAGTTGCTCTTAATTCCATTGGTCTGCTGCGCTGATTGTTTCTAACATATCGTCGGTATAAGAATGAGGAACAAACCTTTACTAAGACGTTCCTTTCTAGGGAGAGATTTCGTAATGATATAAATTTGGAAAGGCCTCCTTAGAGGGAAGCAATGTCTAAATTAAGCTTTGATGGAAATTAGGGATCTCAATATTTCTTAAAGACTGATTGCCTTAAAACTACTGCTTCAAGACTGAGGGACTGACTACCTCAAACTACTGCTTCAAAGCTGAGGGACTGACCACGTCAAACTACTGCTTCAAAGCTGAGGGACTGACCACGTCAAACTACTGCTTCAAGGCTGAGGGACTGACCACGTCATCTTTACCTCGCCACCGCTTCTACCCTCTCCAGTATCTAGTTACCTTCATATTGGACTGAAGAAGCCTATAAAATAGGCGAAACTTTACCACAAATGCGCAACCCTCGCTCATTTGTTATACTCATCATCTTGTTAGTGTTACACGCCATTATTATGAACATTACGTCCAGATCTGCACACTTGTGCCTTTGTCTGCATGTCCGGTGTTGCGCTGGGGCCGCTGTCTCTCCTCTGCGGCGCAGAGGAGTCGTTCCCGATAAGACACAATTAATGATAAGTGGTGTCGGGTGGCAGCAGTCTGAGACCGCGACACAAAAGCTGTTGCAACGCGATTCGGGTTTGTGGTCGTCCTCATCTTGCCGTCTCCGCCCCGGAGACCCTTGTTTTAATTCACGCTGTGTGTGTGTGTGTGTGTGTGTGTGTGTGTGTGTGTGTGTGTGTGTGTGTACTCGCTTAATTGTACTCACCGAATTGTGATTGCAGAGGGTACAGCCATAGCTCCAGGCCCCGCCTGTTTACTGATCGCTACTAGGTCACTCTTCCTGTCCCATGAGCTTTATCATACCTCTTCTTAAAGCTATGAATGGATCCTGCCTCCACTACTTCACTACCCAGACTATTCCACTTCCTGACAATTCTGTGACTGAAGGAATACTTCGTAACATCACAGTGATTCATCTGAGTCTTCAGCTTCCAACTGTGATCCCTTGTTGTTGTGACCCATCTCTGGAACATCCTGTCTCAGTCCACCTTGTCGATTTCTGTCAGTATTTTATATGTCGTTATCATATCCTCCCTATCTCTCCTACGTGTGAGTACGTCCAAGCCAAAATAACAATTACATTCTCTCCTCCCAGTGAAAACAATCAACCTCTTCACAGTTAATGATAGTTTTTCACTACGTTCCACCATTCCTTTCCCCCATCTGACGAAAGCACTTCGTTGTTAACTTAATAGAACATGAGGCACTAAATATGCTTTATACGTACCATTTATCACACAGACGAGAACGAATGTTCCTCATCAGTGAGAAACTGGACCAGCGACAGTATTGACTTTCAGAAATAAGAACCTGATGTGATTTTTAAGCCTACTGTTATTTTTCTGTTTGGAAATCAAATCAGCACAGGCAACGCGGCTCTGGTTACTCTGTAAATCATTTCTACCCGTACCAACATTGGCTTCGCCAGATTTATTTACATGTTTACGCGTTTATTACAACGTTTCTTTTATTAGCTTTTGTTTTAACAGCGTTGTTCTGTTGTTTATCAAATCGGTAATTAACCCTTCCACTTTAAAAACATTAATAATGGTGATAATTAGAATTTCTACTGTTACTACTATTACTACGCCTGTGAATAGGGGTTCCCTCACCTTCGTGTGTTAGTGTGACTAGTTAATGGTCTCAGTCGGACCGAAACGTCTTTATGAGGTTGTTTCTATATGAAGGTTATTTATGTATTGTTCCAGTCACGGTATTGTTCCTTTTTGTTGTTTCTTCGGTGTTATTACCACTATCATTACTACTGCTACTACTATTACTACTACTACCACCATTATTACTACTATTACTACTGCCACCACAATTACTGCTACCCCTACTATTACTACTACCACTTCTATTGCTATTACTAATACTACTGCTATTATTACTACTACCACTACTACTATTTCTAATACTATTACTACTACTACTAATATAGTACTAAAATAATAAAATTAACATCAATAATAATAATAATAATAATAATAATAATTACAAACGTAGCATGGATGAGCTTTGGCTACAGTAATAATAAACTGGAATCTTAGAGTTTTATTCAACCCGACACCAAGATAAAAAAACAAAAAGAGAAAGACCTGGGAGTGGTCATTGACAATGACGACAATTTCACATAATGTCTAGCCAGACTGTACAAGTACAGATATGTTAATGCCAACAGATTGTGTGAACAAGACACACACATATGCACAATCAAGACAGTTACCGAAGGAGACATTTCGCCACTTTACTGATAAAGCCTCAAGTCGCGAAACATCTTCAAAACTGTCTTGACAATATGCCTAGCCACTAGCAACAGTACTAAAGAAAGAATCTAGGTTTTATAGGCAAATGTGAGGACTATAAAATGCCAGAAATAATCTAGAAATAATCTCAATGGATCTAATTTAATAGAATTTGGGAAGAATTTAATAATACACTGGACAAATAATAATTTTTAAATTTTCTTGGGTAGAATAGTTTGTGGGTGAGTTGTGCAAAGGACCTATCCAAGTTGGGTCGCCGCGCGTCAGGTGTTTAACCGTTGTGGGATCTGATAGTGAGGTGCTGGCCAGACCCCTTATATAGCTTCCTTGGATGCTTTACTTTCATAGTTCCTTGATAATGTGAGTAGTCACGAAAGCGCTTGGAATTTCTCTATTCTTTCAGAGTGGTTGTTTTGCATAATATATATATATATATATATATATATATATATATATATATATATATATATATATATATATATATATATATATATATAATGTGTGTGTGTGTGTGTGTGTGTGTGTAACAATGAAATCTCATAATCTAAGTAAACAATCACCTCTCACACACAAATCCTTTCACTTCCTACGTGTAATTCAAGGCGCTGTATGACCCTACGGGTTTCGTGCTGGCCCCGTCATTCTACCCCATTCCTCCCCCTTCCCCTCACCACACTCACTCCCTACCCTTCCGTTTCTCACGATGTTTTGCGCAATGTGAAATACGAATTACTTTGAGGATTGCAAAGCATGAGAGAGTCGCATGTTCCACACTTGTGTATCTGGGCCAGTATACTCTCTCTCTCTCTCTCTCTCTCTCTCTCTCTCTCTCTCTCTCTCTCTCTCTCTCTCTCTCCCCTCTCCTCTCCTCTCCTCCTTTCCCTTACCTCTCCTTCTCCTTTCCCTTTGCCTTTCCCTGTCCAAGCAGGGGAGTAATTATTTAAGTTGGAGTAGAACTCCTACTTAAAAATTACTTACAGACCAGAAAGCCCCAACTTTTCCCCTTCCTTTTCCATCTTTTCTCCTTAATTTTCCATCATCTACCCCCTTTCTTTTCCTACATTCCCTTTCTTCTCCCATACCCGCTTTCCTTCTTCCCCCTCTCCTCCCTTTCCACCCCACGATTTCCACACTGACCCATCCACTGTGACGGAATATGACAAGGAAATATAGCTAGCTTCTCCTAGCTATGTTTCCTTGTTATGTGCCGCTACATAGCTAGTTTTTCCTAGCTATGTTTCCTTGTTATGTGCCGCTACATAGCTAGTTTTTCCTAGCTATGTTTCCTTGTTATGGGCCGCTACATAGCTAGTTTTTCCTAGCTATGTTTCCTTGTTATGTGCCGCTACATAGCTAGCTTTTCCTAGCAATGTTTCCTTGTTATGGGCCGCTACATAGCTAGTTTTTCCTAGCTATGTTTCGTTGTTATGTGCCGCTACATAGCTAGTTTTTCCTAGCTATGTTTCCTTGTTATGTGCCGCTACATAGCTAGCTAGCTTCTAGCTAGGTAGCGGCACATTGATGTTTCCAGTTTTACTAAATGAATAGAAAAAACATTACTCACGAAATCCTAATACCACGAATATTAACAAACCACGGAACGGGTGGGTTTTGAACCTATTTCGAGTGTGCTGGAAAAATCTACGCTTGCCATACAGCAAACTTTATTTCCCTTCTTGTGTTTACATGCGGGTTCCTGCCTTTCATCCAGCAGTACTCACCTATATGTGGTTGCAGGGGTCGAGTCACAGCTCCTGTGGAATATCGTAGGATATATTTAACTAGCCAACTCTGGATATTAGACAAACACGCTAACATTGCGTGGAAACGCGTAGGTTTCCGCACAGCGGAGTTCCAGGTGTCGAGAGCACACAGGTGACCTTCAGGATGTTTGATTGGTTAATGGGGGTTTAAAGCCTATCACCTGCACGAGGGCCATTAAGACCGCATTACACCTGTTTAACACTAGTGTATATATAGCGAGTGACGTAAAGTTCTCAGTAAGTCAAGGCCCTCTATCGCCTTCTGTATGCACTTATAACCCTAATTTTTATAGGGGTGGAGGGGTAAGCCAGCGGAAGGCCTCGGTCAGATGACGAAAAGCTCCAGCTCCGGAAGTGAAAGTAAAACGCTCCAGGCTGTTATTAGGTCACTATTGTTTTAATTCTTATTATTTTCGTTCGAAATTGAGTGATTCTAACCGTTATGACGGATGGAGGATCGAGCCTTCAACACTCCTTACGCTGAAGAACCCAAATTAATTAAATATTTGAAATACTACTACTATTACTTCTACTATTACTACTACTACTGCTACTTATATTACTACTTCTGCTACTATTACTACTGTTACTACTATTACTACTGCTACTTATACTACTACTACTACTGTTACTATTACTACTGCTACTTATACTACTACTACTACTGTTACTATTACTACTGCTACTTATACTACTACTACTACTACTGTTACTATTACTACTGCTACTTATACTACTACTACTACTGTTACTATTACTACTGCTACTTATACTACTACTACTACTGTTACTATTACTACTGCTACTTATACTACTACTACTACTACTACTGTTACTATTACTACTGCTACTTATACTACTACTACTGTTACTATTACTGCTACTTATACTACTACTACTACTACTACTGTTACTATTACTACTGCTACTTATACTACGACTACTACTACTACTTAATAACAATAGGGCCCTGATATCTTAATATAATAATTTATCACAATTAGCTGTGTTAATGACCATCACTTAAACTCTGAATTCTGTAAAAAAAAAAAAAAAAAAACACTGATAAACATAAATAACATTTCCCGATTTATTAATTGGTGTTTAAGTGACAATTTAATGGAAATTTTATACAATAACTTTATACAATAATTACTCCTTGTCATATTAAGAGTGCTTAGCCCTTCCTGCTTATGCCATTTCTGGGCATTATATGCTATTTTAATGGCTTTTTAGGCCATTAGGTGATGTCTGGGTGAAGTATTTTCCGCCATTTAAAAGAATTTTAAAGAATTACTCGTCGTTTTAAGATAATTTCTAACGATTACACGTTTTTTTTGGAACACCTGTGCCATTACACACAACTTGACCTGTAAGTGGCAGTCAGGGGTCGTTAATGCTGTAATGATTTAAAGAAGCTGTTATGATAATTATGTCAGGTCAAATGACAGGGTCGAGGTTGTACATGTGAAACTTCGCGAAACTTTGTCAAGTTTTTTGTTCTGGAATGAGATTAAAACTGTGTTTAGGCGTGTACAACTACGTAACACTTTATGAAATATCCTGAAGTTGACCGAAACTGATTGTGTTTCGTCTTTGTGTGAATTATTAAGAGTGTTTTAAACGAAATTGAAACAGCGTTACACTGAGTCAAAATATGTGAAGGTCATTAAAACTACGTTAAACTCTGCGTGAAACTTTGTACAGGGGAAAACTTACTTGCTCCTGCGTGAAACTGGCTGGAATACCTTGAAAACATTTTGCACTTCGTCACATTGCGTGAAAACGAATAAAACGGTATTTAATTTTTCGACTGTCCATGCAACTGGG